>NC_052620.1:16226357-16328358 GCF_016545825.1 Eucalyptus grandis
CATTTTTTACCCGAACACCAGAAAATAATTATATTTTCCTAACAAATGGCTTCCTAAAAATATTTTTCAGAAATGATACTGAAGGAAGCCTTAATGGCAAATATTCTTGACCATACAAGTCACTTTTGTTGTGGTGCAAGCTTTATATTGCTTAATATACTTTCTCATGAAAACAAAAAACCAAATGATCTCATGTAAGTTGCCTGCGGAAGGCTCTATCAATGATAACCTCCTCTCCGAACAATTCACCTTCGCAAGAACATTTGAGTGGCGCTGCATATCTGGTTGGCACTGCGTATTGTAACATCATGGCGACGGACTGACCCATCTCGAGAGGACATTTTCAGAGGTCAGTCCGCAGCTTTATTGCACAGTATTTCGGGAGGA
The DNA here is from genome assembly GCF_016545825.1 of Eucalyptus grandis. Taxonomy (NCBI): domain Eukaryota; kingdom Viridiplantae; phylum Streptophyta; class Magnoliopsida; order Myrtales; family Myrtaceae; genus Eucalyptus; species Eucalyptus grandis. The sequence continues at coordinate 16,226,745 of NC_052620.1, forward strand.
CGATGAAACGTCCGACTTGGCAGAAACGCAAGCAGAATATTCAATGGTAGGGTGTAGAGTGCATGCCATAACAACTAAAGTAGCCAGAAATCCTCATCTGCGAGTGACTTTGGAGAACCGAGGGCATAGCTGGTGGCAGGTGGAAATTAAATGAAGACAAGACGGTAGTATATCCCAGTTTCGCCGTACTGTCGGCCATCGATAACTTTGGGATTTCTGGAGAAATTGCTCTGGACTTTCCTGCAGCTCAAATCGCGCAAAAGAAAAAAAGAGAAGAAAAATAGAACGTGGCTTCTTGGACGGGCTTTTATTTTACATTAAATAACTCTCTAAATGAAAGGCCCTACGAGAGTAATTTTAGCTAATTTCGTTGAGTGGTCGCTCTTGTTCATCCTCCTACTGGATTCGCGAGAACAAAGCTCAGCTCCAACCCCAACGCCATTAATGAGAACGTTTTCATTTCTGTACCCACCGATAAACCATCGAAATCAATGTGTTCTGGATGTATCTGCCCCTAATGTCTTATCAGAACCACTCAAATTTCCTGAGCCTTTTGGATGTGACCTCGTGCCCGCCAATGGATCATGAGTGCACTGGACATTTTGGTTAGTTCATCACATCATTGTCCAAGCAGAAGATAACGATAGTGCCAACTCGTAATAAACTCAAGTCATTCGTCTACTGAGCATCCGCGAAAGTCTTGTGTCTTCTATCGAAAAGAAAACAAAGGCCCCAAAATATGAATGTACTGTAAAGGCGAAAGTCAGAAGCTTCTATCAGACTTATTCTAGGAGAAGAGTTACTGGAAGACCCTTTGTAGCACAGCATGAGCACGGTACATATTAGCAAGTTTCGGATAGTAAAAATTGTGTTGATGACTGTTGACATCCAAAATTACCCCGACATCAAGTGCTGGCCATGAATGTATAATAGGTGAAACACTCTATTTTGTTCATAAAGTTAAGGACAAACAACTTTCATGGAGGCTACTTAAGTTAAGTCTCGATGGAATTCTATAAGCAAATTCTGGAGTCGATGGTCAGGTAACTACCTGATTGCCACATGTTAGGCTATGGAGATAGTGCACCAGATTTGAAGATTAAGTGAAATTAGCATTAGAACTCAAACAAGATAACTGCAACAAGAAATACGCATAAAAATAGGAAGCAGTTATTTACTTCATCGGTACGTTATGCAAGCATGTCGTCAAGTCAAGAAGTAACTACATATGGTTAAAGGTGCTAAGAAGAAATGGAAAACGTGGAGAATGTTAAGAATAGCACCTAGGATAGGAAATCGACTGATGGTTTAGTTTGTTCAACAAAAGAGCCCTCGAATAACACAATAACTATTTTTACTTTATTTTTACTTTGTCACATTTTTACTAGTAGTTTTCAAGATTTCTATTGTTGATTAAATTCCGGCGTGTTTTTCTATTTGGTCTAGCATTGTCAATCAAATTTCGATGTTTTTCCACAAGCCTAGTGTCATTGATTAGATTCCAATGTTGCGTTTCCTATTCAGGGGTATTGCTATTAATTATATTCCAACTTTATGCCCAAAACAAACTGTGGAATAGATTAAATTCCGATATAGTTTGAGTCTGAAGCATAAACTGTCTAGCTACTAGTGTCGGATTACATCATTGATTAGATTCTAATGTAATTTATTAAGATTATATATACAAGTTGATAATAAAATTGATAATAAAATTTCCCCTTACATTTGACATTTTTTGTCCAGACTCAACATAGTGCTTGAGTCTTTTATAATAAAATCAAAACGCAGTGTTTAGTGAAAATTTTTCACGAAAATCAAAACCCGTGAAACAATGACATAACTTTCTCGACCTGTTTGAGAAAATTATTTTAAAAAGGGTAGTGTTCGGGACTCAGGTTGGATATAGAGAACCAAGAAATTGACTCTCTTACCCGTGTAATGAAAAACGACTTTTTTTAACCTCATTTGCACACCGACAAATGTTTAATTAAATTAAATTTAGTTTCACTTGTTTTTCCTTAGCAGCTATATGATGTGCCAATATTGATACTGATCAATATCATACTTTACTAAGGTATTGAAAATAAATAAATGGGAGTGAGTTCATATATTTCTTGATTTTTGTTTTTAAAATCATTTGATTTTCATGAATAATCCGATTAAGCACTCACAAATAAAGCTATTTAAAAGCTAAGTTTTGTCTCAAAAAAGCTATCTGGATGGTTTAGATCATGTTCAGGTTGGACCGATCCGACATGGTTACAATTATGTTCGGTGTAACCGACTTCTTTAGTGCATAATATTCTAGTTTATTTTCCAAAACATTTTAAATAATAGGTTGTGTTTTGGTTGACTGATTTGTAATATGACATACACTGAAAATGATACGGACACAATTACTAGACATGAATTCGTACACTTGAGTTACCAAAGATCCCCTTTCTGCAAAAAGTTTCAAAATGAAATGTTTTACTTTCATTTATGGACATATTTATAACAGGTTTGGGAACATTTTAACTATAACTTTTAAGAAAATAAGGACCCAACATATGGTTTTCTAAACCACATAAATTATTATATGATCTTATATGAGATATCAATAGCATGTGAAATATAAACATTCAATTTAGGTTATGCCCACAAATGCACGCAATGTCCAATCTTCATACAAATAGTAATGGCCACCCACGAAGTGGCGGCATACGTAACCCGGAACTTGAGGCCTGTCATATCCTTGAAGGGTAACATGGTGTTACGCTTATCATATAGATGGTAGCCTGATTTATAATATTAACTACACATGCAATTTCAGCTATACAAGTCAATGGAGGCTATACTATTAAAAAAATTAAAAGATGCTAAATTATTAAAATCATATCATTCAAGTCATTTTTAACAGATGTGTCAATATTGAGTCTTTTTAAAATTTTCGTTTTCCTTAATTTTCATTCATAGTAGTTCTTTCATTAATTTTCCATACTAAAGAAGTATTTTTTTTTAATCTTCTATTTATTATCTAATGGTGGCAATTTTTCCGTTCTGTACATTTTTTATGCACTTTCTTAATGTGCTTTACGTATTTCTTTAAAAGGGATAAGTCTATATTTGGTCCTCTAATTTGTACTACTCTTTCAATTGAGTCCTCACATTTTTAATTTGTTCAACCGAGTCATTTAACTTCGCTAATTTGTCTAATCAAGTCCTTACACCATTAACAAACTTAATTTTGTTGATATGGCTGCTGAGATGGCATTTTATTATCATTAAACGAAAGAGGCAAAAAATAATACTTTTCAACGAACAAAAATCCTTAACAAATTAATAACAGATTGAATTTGATAACAAGAATTATACAAATTAACTCAGTTAAAGGGACTCAACCCCAACAATCTGCGAACATATCTGACCACCGCGAGGCCGCGGTTGCGGTGGCCTACGGTAGTCAAGGAGGAGGCTTCAATTGCCGGTGCGAGTCCCTTCTCCTTCCATCCTCAGCGGAAGTCTGACTTTAATTCTAGCTTCAAAGCAAGAAAAGGGAGTAAATGGTCTTTTCTCTAATGGCAAAAAAATGTAGTCTCAGCAGCCACATTACACACAATTAAGTTAGTTAATGGTAAAAGTACTAGGTTGACAAATTAGTCTACTTAAAGATTCAATTCGACAAATCGAAAGTCCAAGAACTCAAAGGAAAAGAATGTAAAGCTTATGAAGAAAGTGTGGTTTTATGGGATAACATAGCTGTTAGAGAAAGAATATTGGATAGTCTTTTCATTTGGGACCATGGCCATCTGACCGTTAATCGCGTGCTTCTCATGTTGGTACCCACACAATCAGTGGGTAAAATGATCCTAAAATCACCCTACTTTATGTCGTTTTATAAAGCAAAACTAATACGTGATTCCGTTTTGCAATTTTAGAAAACTTGCAGAATATTTTAAATATTGGCGGAACCGCAAAAACCTCGCCTTTTGCATTTTACAAGTCGAAACAAACAGGCCTACTAGCCTATGAAATTGATAGTAAGTTTGCGGTGAATGGAAATGGGTAATTAAACAAGCGAGTCATATTCAACACCTGATAATTGTCTGTGACATTATTTAGTATACCCATTTATAAATCAACACCTGATAGTTGTCATCTCCCTTGAAAAAGATATCTCTACCACTTAAGTGGTCCTTAGAAGCCTAATTAGTTGTTAGTTAGTCAAGTCAAGCACCCTCAATTACCGGCAAGAGAACTTCCCCATCAAAAGTTGTCCGCACAGCCTCATTTTTTTTTTTTTTTAAATGTCTGAATATTATGAAGTGAGAAGCAGTAGGGCCTTGTCTTCTTCAATACTGAAACAGACATTTCTCTTCATCATCGGCGAGAAAAAGCGATGCGTACCAAGGACATGAATTCCCTACAATTGAAGAACGATAGCACAACAAACCTTTCAATGCCAACGCTCTCTTATCTTTTGGAGAGTTGCACGTCAACTCCTAAACCTCGAGTAGAATAATGCAATCGGATCATTTTAACTGGTTCAATCGAATTCTAAATTTTTTTATAGGTTCAATTAAATCCTAAATCATTACAGAAAAATGCTATTAAATGTTTTAATTTGTGTTGAGAAGTGAATTTAATTATGCCATTTAGGCAATATTTTAAATCACATGTTGGCAATTGCAGGTAATGTTCATCAAAAGGACTTAGTGTAATTTTCGGAAAAAAAAATCACTGAAATATATATCTCAGAGCCATCACTCTCCTTGGCTGCATTGGCATCTCTCACCACTTACTAATTGCCCATGTCGTTTTTCCATCATCTACTTACTTCTCTCTCTGTTTGCTTCCGGCGTCCTTGATGTTTTGTATTCTGGCCTCATATTAGAGGTCAAATAAGACCACGAATTTGAGGCCTTGCCCCTTTGAATTGAAGTTTATAGAGAGAGAGAGACCATGGCGATGGTAGTGGTAGAGGTTGACTGTTGGGGCCCAAAACTAGCTGGGTGGCTGGAGGAAGGTCGGTTGGCTGCGAAATTAGGTCACCGACGAAAAGCAAGAGTGGAGAAGAAAATAGAAAAATGACAAAATCAGAAAGGGGACCAAAAGACACTTTGGACGGACTTGGAAAAGACCATTTAGCGAGAGAGCTCGGCTCAACGTGGTCAAGACCGGGCCAAGCTCGATTCAACCTAAACATATTTTCAGCTATTCATTAGTGACGGACATAGGCAAAAATTTTAGGCTTGATCTTAAGGCTCTTTTTGAAACCCGTCCGATGATCACCTCTATTTAAAGCAGTGTTAATTTTATTTTAGTTACTATTATGAATTTATGATGGTTATATCACTTAGTCGAGAAGTAAATTTTCTAAGGATAGAGATATACCTTGAATACTCTCCTTAAATAGAGGACATACCAACATCCATGTAAACATTTTGGGATATTGGACTACCCAAACTTAGAGCTTGTATAACAAAATTGAAAAGTAAACGGTAAAAATTTAAGTGATGAATTGTAAGTGTTGATTGTCATCCGGTACTGAAAATAAAAATAAAAAATTGTTTGAGAAAAATTAGAAATTGGTAGCTAAATACTATTTATTGTTACCAAAAATAGTAATAATCATTATAGATAGTTTAGCAATAAATCTGGAAAGATTCTAGTTGCCATCAATAGAAAAAAAAAGATTCAGCTAAATGCATTAAATTAACCTTCACTCTCTTACTAAATTAAATGAATTTTAACTTAAATGAGTCTTTGAAGTTAATTCTAATTAAGAGTATCAAAGAAGTTTAATCGAAGTGCTGAACTTTCAATTTTCAAAACTTAATTGGGTCGTCAAGCAAGTCCTTATGGACCTTCGGTGACCAAATGAAATTTGTCCTATTCATTTAGAAATAACCGTGGAGGCAACTAAACGGGGTAGAGGATTCTTATCCCTCTTCCCTACCATGCCACACATGGTCAATCTGAACAACGAGAACTTCCTGTTTTTATCGAAGTAGCTAGCTGCAACTTCTCCTTAATCACCACCACTCTCCTTTGTCAGTCTTCTCCCTCTTCATGCTCCGGCGATTTTCTAGATGTGGAATTCATCGCCGTTGGGAGGAATGAATATGCAAGACTTTGTGAGAGAGAGAGAGAGAGAGAGAGAGAGCTGGCATTTTAATAATTGCTAGAATTTACGTGTGTCAAAAATCTAGTGAAGAGTCCAGAGAAACTTAGAGAGAGAAAGAGAGAGAGAGAGAGAGAGAGAGAGAGAGAGAGAGAGAGAGAGAGAGAGAGCTGGCTTTTTAATAATTGCTAGAATTTACGTGTGTCAAAAATCTAGTGAAGAGTCCATATAAACTTATGATCCAAATTCTCCATCTAATAATTAGGACGCGCATGACAACTATTTTGTTCCAAAAATAGTTTATCGAACATAAATATATTTTTTTATTTCTATTTCTAGAAGAGTTTCTAACAAAAATAACCATTTGATAACAACACAAAATTTCTACTCTAAAAATAGAAATTCATTTGATAACAATACAAAATTTCTTCCTTTCGGATGGCGGCGGATCGGCGAATAGCGGTGACAGATGGCGGCGGTTGCGGTAGGGGTGATGACTGACGGCCGACGGCGGCCAGCTACCAACGGTGGGGGCCGGCGGGCAGCTGGCGACCAATGGACGGTGGTTGGCGGCAACGAATGAAGGACCAATTCACAAACGATGAGAAAATTTTTTATTTCTCAATTCTGTTCCAGAAATAGAGAAGTAAAAAATTTCTATTTCTGATTTCTATTCCAAACCTATTTCTGGAATAGAAATCTATTCTAGAAATAGAAAAATGGAATAAGTTTATCAAACGGATTTCTATTTCAGAAATAGGTCTGAAATAGAAAAATTATTTCTGAAACAGCAATAGGTAGTTGTCATACACCCCCTTAGTAACTACTAGAATTTACGTTTGTCAGGAAGCTAGAGAAGAGTCCATGTAAAATTAGGTAGTCCAAATTTTCTGTCAAATAATTAAATGCTCATATTCAGTCAGACTACTAACATACCTTCATTTTTATCAAAATACCTTAATATTACAACACAAATCACATCCACGCATTAGCGAGAGAGAGACAGAGAGACAGAGAGACAGAGAGCTCACATTATAATAATTGTTAGAATATACGTTTGTAAAAAATCTAGTGAAGGGTCCATGTAAAATTAGGTGATCCAAATTCTGTCAAATAATTGAACACTCATATTCAATCACTACTGACATATCTTCATTTTGTCAAAATACCTTAATATGACAACATAAATCACATCCACGCGGTAGTCTTAAATCTCCTTCTCTTCCCTCCATATATCTACAGTGGAAAATCGGAGCTCACCGACCTCTGATAAGTCACCCATTTAAAGCGGATATATTGAAGATGTCTATTTATCCCTTGAATGGAGGGTAATCTCACTCATTAGACCTAGAGAAAAATAATAATTGGGTTCTATTCATAGGGTCTTTTGACACTGAAATCACAACTAATCATTCGATTTTTGCAATACTCAAAAGTTTGGAATCTTTGGATTTCGATTGCACATCCTAATATTAGGAATAACGAGCATCCCAAGGCAGCAAAACTCATGTTGAAAGGACGTCGGACGAGGGCCAAGAGCCCAGAAAAAGGTCCTTTCTAGAAAACTTCAATCAAATCTCCAGTCAAATTTTCCAATACCCGATAAAAAGGGTCCGAGAGCCTAAAATCATATTTAGAGGCGTTGGAATCAAAGAAAACTTTCCAGACCTTTCATTTATGTAGATAATGTTTATTTAAAAAATTAACTAACTATAAAACCACATTCAATTCATAGGCTCAAGCCTGAGGCCCCAACATGAGTAAATAATTTAGGTCCATGATTTCGCGATTCCACCTAGCAATATTGTCTAGCAATATTAGGCTCATTAGAAAACTTTTGACTCAAGTGCTCTGACGGGCAAAAATCACGCAAATTGGACATTGGACAGAGAAAATACAAACCTAGAAAGAGTAAGCCTTGAGATGAGGCATGCACGCCTTGAGATGAGGCGCGCCCACCTCACCTCGAGGCGGCCCATTTCACCTATAAAAGGAAGATTATTGGAAAACCTAGTCTTTGTAAAGCTCTGAAGAAATTCTTTTGATTTCGAGCTTGTTGTGCTTTTAGGGTAAGTTACGATACCTTTGATTTCAATTCCAAATCGAAACACTTGGACATTGTAATGTTCATTTAGAATCATACACCAAAACTGCATCCTTAGGTTCCATGTTATAAATTGCAAGTTCTTAGGTCGTCGTAATGCAAAAATGAAATCTCTTTTCTCAAAGTACACCATTATTCTATCAAAAGCTTTTATTTATGCATGTTTCTAGGCCGTTGTAATGACAGCTTCAAATTATAAATCATTATAAATTAAATATTTTTTTGGTAAAAGGTATAAATGACGTTTGGTCGTTCGGATTTATAATCGAAATAGGACTGAATAGGATATGATATGAAATCCTGTGATTTTTTTATATCTCATTCATTGTTTGGTGAATCGTAGTATTAAAGTCGGATATATTTACATCATATCATGTATATATATATATATATTTTATATATATGACTATATATATATATTTTAAATGGCATGGTAAAAGGTATAAATGAACCTAAATGTTCATAAACGGAGATGGTGAAAATCTCCTAAATAACATTATTCGTTAATTTATTTTTATTTTTATTTTACTCTTTTTATATTATTTTCATTATTATTTCTTTTTTCCCCTTTCATCATTCTTTAATAAAATTTTATCAAATAGTAAACTGTACTAACATACCTAAAATACAAAATACCTAAAATATATAATAAATATAAAAATTTAATTTATAGATTGAATTTTTATTATAAGATAGAATTAAAGTTGAATATATAAATTAAAATAAATTTTTATTTTTATTTTTTATTTCTTAAATTCGAATTCAAATATTATTTATTTTGAAATATAATTTCAATTTTGTTAATTTAATAAGTTTGTTATTCAAGAAAAATAACTTTTCTATTATGGACATTAGAAATCCTATCCACCTTTATCACACCTCCCTCATGGGATAATTTTATCATATCTATATCTCCCTTATATCTGACTTTATCCTATCATGAGCGAGCACCAAACATAAAACAGAATAAATCTTATCATATCCTGAATTTTATCCAAACTGCCAAATGCAGCCTTAAGGTGTCGGCTACCTAAAATTGCCTTAAACATGTGGAACACATATGGTCATATTTATTTTGCTTATTTTTAAGCTTGACAACTATAAGTACATTATTGGCTCATTTCATAACAATTTAAGTTTTTAGAAAAAATGATTTTTCTAACGTATCTCATCCCACTAATATTTCCAAGTCTATCTAATATATATATAATATATATATATATTAAAATCTACTTAGGCATGTAATGTGAAAAGAGAAGTAGATGAAAAGAGAGGTTTTAGGGAGAGATGATTTAGTTCTTGATTCCACTTTTATAGGAACCACCAATTCCCAGCTCCCATACAAACCAAACTAGAATCGGAAATCGGAATCGGACTAGGAACCTAAAGTAAAGTCCCTAACTTTTCTCCCAAGTAGGAACCTAAATTGATTTCTTTATAATTCTATATATTGTAATTTCTTTTATATATCTAATAAGTGAATGTTTTATTTAATCTTTTTTTTTTTTTTTTTTTTAGATATGGATTGTTTTAATAAGAAAATTATCATCGGTAAACAAAGTTTACTAGTTGAAGGGAAATAAATATATATAGTGAGGTTTTCTAATAATTATTTTAGTTTAGTTAACAATAATTAAAACTATTATTAAGTGATTAATTATAATTGTTGTTTCTTTTGACTTCAAGTGGTTAGAATTTATAACTATAATTTTTTAGGTGAATGAGGATTGAAATTCTATAATTTAGGTTTTATATTATGTGTTTCGAACATTTTATTATTATTTTATTTTACGCGTTCATCTTTTATGGATTATTGCCATGAACAAATTAGAAGCTTTAATTTCTATTGTTGTATTTACTTTTGTTTTGCTTAAGTAATAATGAAAAAAAAACATTTTGAATTTTGAAACCTGTGATAAAGTAAGTTTAAAGCTTTAAAAAATAATGAATTTATACTAATGAGTAAGTTTCAAGTTCCAGGTGGACAATGTAAAGAACATGGAATTGCTCACCTCATTCATAAACTTTGGTCTAATGTGCAAATAATCCTTAAATTTTTAATTTATTAAATGCGATACTTAAACTTTTAATTTATTCGGAAAGAACGGTATTTATACATCCGATTCATGTCCACGAACCAATCTGCAAATGTCAGACGATAGTATTGACATAGATTTTGTTGTTATGCTAACGCAAAGTCTTGTGATGTACAAATACATGAGCGTAAACTTAACAAACGATCAAAATTCATCTTTTATGATGGCTACATCCCAAACAAATGGTCTTTCCGGATTGCAGAAGTACCCCCACGGACTTGATCCACAAATGTTTTTGAGAACTCTTTCTCGATATCTCAAAATGGGTCCTATGATTATTGACTGTATAGTAGTTGTCACTTTCCTCTCCAGCCAACTGTTTTTCTCCACGTGGACTGAAATTAGGCTTGGTTCTGCTGTTAGGGTACGAAAAACCAATAGGAACGTGGGAAGTTTCCTGGCTGAACTCAGTAGCGCCACGTGGCTGACGACGGTTGGTTAATAGAAAGATTCTTCTTTCTCAATCATTGAACCCAAAAGTGATCTGTTTGTCCTTTTGCTTTCGGCTCGTATGACCAGATAGACGTTCGTTTCTTCGTCAATTGAGACCTCATCTTGTTGGTCCTACAATAAATATTCCCTTCGGAGGCATTTTGGCCAAAGTTAAGGTCAGGAAAGGAAGTCCGAGCCTAATTGGAAATCGATCTCTCCTATCGTCCACATAGAGAAGTTATTTCTTCAATTTATATCTATGCATCTTTTGTATAACGAAAGTGAAATTTTCACTGTTCTTGTACGATGTCACCCTTTTTTAGAAAGAATCGTGTCGATGCATAATTTTATTCTTTCAAAATAATGATGTTTGCATTTCCGCTGCTAAAGGAAGTAGGGAAGATTTCCTGAAGTTACTAATAAATGGCATTTACCATGGAATGTTTGTCGATTTACCTCTCTTTAGCATTGTTGCTAGCAAGAATAAATTATAATAGGCGACATGAAATCCACTTGACATCTATGTCCATCAGGACTTTTCAAATCCTCCTCTCACGCTCTCTCTACTTCATCTCACTTATGGGGTTATTGATGTGCAATGCTAACCCTTTCTCAAGGTCAGGAACGAGGGAGTGAACCTCCTCAACAAATTGCTTGAGGTATTATGTTGCTCATATTGTAACAAAATGTACTGAGAACATTTCCTTTGATCGTGTATATTTTCCTTAATGGATATCCTTGATTGATTGTGTTAGAAAAATATTCAGAGAAAACAAATTAAAATTGATACTACAAATCAGGATAGAAGAGTCTACGTATCTTGTTATCTTAGATAGTCGCCTTGTACTATCTGTAACGCATCTTGTACTATTCATTTTGGAATATACAAAACTACTCATGCACCCACTTTACAACTAAAAGGTTCAAGTCTTAGGATTCTCTCTCATGCTCATTGCTCTTCGTGGTTTACAATTTGCTCACATTAAATAGTAGCCGAGAGCCTATTTTACAAAAAAATTTAAAAAAATTTAAAAAAGAAATCATGCTTGTGTAAAGGACCGACTTATATTCGAGGGAGAGTGTTCATTACAACCCCACACCTACTTAGATATATAATTATAAAGCACTCCATGTACATGTGATTTCCCTCTATTGATTTAGGCTTTTGAGATGAACTTCAGATCAACTAGAATTCTGAATGGAATTTAAAAAACTCAAGCATTATCTCCTACAAACATGAGATAATCCTCAAAGTGACTTTCCCATTTTTACAATGTCTAAAGAAGACATTGAAGGCTACAGGTTCCATCAATGAGAAGCTGGCTTTACAAGACCACCCTTAATCACCAGTGACCGGATTATAAAATGGTCCCATGTTGGGAGTGTCAGCCAATTTCGCCCTCAATATCAATCAATTTCTCCTGGCTGTTCACAGATATAATTGAGCAGTGGGCACTCATAATTGAAGAGCCTTAACTCCAGGGTTAGCTGAGCAGCAAATAGAGAGAGAGAGAGAGAGAGAGAGAGAGAGTAGGATGTCCTACTGGGTGTGTGATAACCAAGGACAGGGTAGGCGCAAGGGAGATTCATGATATGACAATACGTAAAATATATTTCAAGATCTACAGTATTATCCTAAAAGTTTTGCATTACGCTGTCCCCCAAAATAGGAGACTGGATGATGATATATGTTCATGCTTGAAGTACTGGGCTGCTTTCGGATTCGAATATCATCTTCGTGATTAAACCCTTTTTCCCTCTTTGAAGTGATGGCAATTTTCCTATTATGGTTGACATTTTTGAGAATTGTCACTATCGATAACCCATTCGATTTGAAAATTGCGTGATAGAGTATTTTGGTTTTTTTCATCCAGTGGGAAATTACTAAACTTCATTAAATCCAACTAATCTCTTCAAAATTAGGGAACATAAAACAAAAGGATTAAAGGCAGGATACTTTATGAGCGAAAATCAATGAATTATAATCACGAACATCTCCTACATTTATATTTACTTAAATTTTGAGATGGCGGAGCTAAAAGGGGAAGTAGGGGCCACCGCCGCCGCCCTTATGTTCCGTGTAACGTTATAATAAGCCCGAAAGTTGAAATATTACTTGTTTAGGGCCTGGCAATACACTTTCCCTCTTAAAGTTCAAGGGGGTGGTTGAGTCTAACATTTAGAATTTTATGTTGAACTAGGTTTTTTCTTTTTTTTTTCTTTAATTCGTTTGTTACTAATTTTTCTTTACATTTTACCCGGCTATAAAAACAAATTCTCTTAACTACTTTATTGTATTGATTAGTAGATAGACAACATTTTTTTTTTGTTAATATGACCATTTATAATTTATACTAAGAAGAAGATGAACTTTCATAAACTAGATTCTTATTTTAAATGAAATAGTAGTATAATTATTAGCTTTGGCTTTCTTTGCTGAAACTTCATAAAGAAACTTAAAACATACAATTAACTAAAATTATATCAACAGTACTCTTCAAAATTTTTATCTCAGCTAAAAACAAAAACAACTCTCATTGTTTTACCTTTTATGTATACTGATTTATTGTACAGCATTCTTTTCCATATGTTATAATATTACATATTTAATTGGACCTTTTAAGTCACGTACATAAACATTTATTCCTCGAAAAATTATCACAAATTACATTTGTATCAATTTAGTCTTAAACCTTTCAATTGTATTAATTCATCCCTAAACATTTTAACAATTTACTAATATAGTCTTTTAGGCAAATTTTGATAGAAAAACCCTGACATGTCGGTCTAGTTAGCACTAATTGTTCTACTTGATGCAGGCTGTGTTGACAAGAATAATTTAAAAAAAAAAATTAGATTTTTTTTTTTAAACTTTTCGTAGATGGCTAAAGACCAACCATAGGTGATGGTAAAAATGGGCTGGGGAGGGCCATCCTCACCCAGATCTGACTAGGGTGTAGCCCTCACCGGCAAATGATGAAGACCTAAGCGAGGACCACGATCCTCGCTAGTGGGTGGCAAGGGCTTGCAAGCCCTCACCCAATGTTTGGCAAGCAACCCTAGCTAATCGCAATAAAGAAAATAAAGGAATAAAAAAGATAAAAAATTATTTTTAAAAATTACAAAAATTGTCTATATTAGGGTCGATGGTGTCACATAAGATGGTTGGCACTAATGTCAACGATTTCCTACTAAAATTAGTCAGATGGATTATATTAGCAAATTCTCAAAAATTTTAAAATTAATTTGGTTAACGTTAAACGATTTAGAATTAAATTGGTACAAATGTAATAAGTTTAAGATTTTTTTGATAATTTTCTCTTAGAAAATTGATACAAATGGTCCTTGAACTTTGGTCTAATGTGCAATTGATCCTTGAACTTTCAATATGTTTAATGTGATTCTTAAATTTTAGCTCAAAATTCGATGTGGTCTTTGAACTTTTAATTTATTAATGTAGTTACTAAACTTTTGGCACATGTTCAATTTAATCCTTGAACTATATGAAAAGTTGTCCATGATCTTGAATTAATGAAGGGATTACATTAAACATGTATCGAAAGTTTAAGGATTACATTGAACAAATTATAAATTCAGAGACCTTATTGAACATTAGACTAAAGTTCAAAGACCGCATTAAACAAATTAAAAAGTTCAATGAATACATTACATATTGAATTAAAATTTAAAAATTATTTATATCATTATCCCTTTTCTCTTTCGCCTCACTCAGTTAGAATTCTGGCTCCGGAGTCATAATGTTTGTTTTATGCAAAGGAAGGAAAAGAGCACTGAAAAGAACAAGCATTTTATTTTAATTCCCTCAAAATATCACTTAAAAATTTGGACCACGCAATTAAAGCTCATGATAATGTTGTAACATCCACCCGTAGGGCATCTGGTGATAGTCCTATGCCAACGCACACACGAGCGAACAACTAGTGCAGGGCACGTCATGCCATTTCATTAATTAAATGCAGGAGACCAAGGCAGTCGCGTAATCTCTCTCTCTCTCTCTCTCTCTCTCTCTCGAGTGAGAATTTGGAGGATGAGAAGCCTATGAAGCATGCAAGTCTATTGAGAATTTGTTGGCCTTCATAGGTTTCCAGATATCGAATCTGATTTTTTCAGGCCTGTACAAAGTTGAGACTTAGAAAAAATTTCACATGTCTGTCCCCCCTCTAGTAGTCACACGCCAGTCTTAATTATTCCTCGATTAGAGAGGCTTGCAGCTCCCTCTGTTCTAAAATGTTTGTCTCAGTTCGAATCAGCAAAAATATGATATTTAGGTTAACTTTCCCAAACTGAGTACGATTCCAACTTCGGAGATCCCTCGTTTCCTTCAGTTTCATTGCCTCCTTAAAAGCATGCAACCCTTAAAAAGATCTGGCCACGGCCACGAGCTTTGAGCTCGAGAGGCCAAGGGCTAGATCGGGCCATGGCCGCCCTTCCTCAAGTGGCCCATGAGATCGAGGTCAAAGCTCACTTTCATGGCCATCTTATCTGGAAGCTCCTGGCAACCATGGTCCCTTGAGCCCTGAGGAAGAAGAAGACGCCACATCAGCGCATCCCTGTTAAAAAAATTAATAAGCAATGTCACATCAAAATCACATGTCTTAACAAAGTAATAAAAAGATAAGTTGGCATTTTCAGTTAAATAAATTTCACGGAATTAGCAGAGGAACCTAATTACACCAATTTGATCAGATTTAAGACTTGATCACGTGTTTAGAACTCTCGGTGCACTTATCTATTTAAATAAAGTGAACTTTATAATTAAGGAGAACGGTTGGGACTCTAGTTGATTTATTTATATCTTCAAAAGTCAGGTCGAAGAAATTAAATTGGAATGCAATTTATGTGTGCACGTGCGAAAGGGAGAGATTGTGGGTCCAAATGACGGCTTGCCATTAGCTGGATCGAAAACAAAGGGTGGTAATGGCGTTTTCCATTTGAATGCCCTAATCAATCCCTTTCACTCCCCCACAGCTCTCTCCCTTCTCTTCCCCATTGCTAACGCTCTATATAAAAGGCAACCCATCTTCTCTCTTTTATGTCACACTCGATCAACTTGAGTTACTCCCTCTCCTGTCATTATCCTTCTCCCTGGCTTCAGTCATGTATCCTCAGCGACCTCTCGATCTCGTGATGCTAGCTGCCTTCTGCGTTCTGGCGTGCTCTCCTCTGGTTTTGGTCTTGGGTCGACCAGCGACTTTTCTCCAAGACTTCCGTGTTACTTGGGCGGATTCTCACATCAGGCAAATCAATGGAGGAGAGGCCATTCAACTCATTCTCGACCAAAATTCAGGTAGCATATCTATATATATACACGCTATGCTCGACTTGACCAAGTCCCGTGCATGAAAGTCTACTATTATCCTCGCTGCTTATTTGAAACGAGGAGAACAAGCGAAATCGTCGTCGTTTTCCTATCAAGTGGCCCGTCAAGCACATGTTTTCACCAATGAGTACGTTACCATACAAATAAAGCCAAGAATGGGCGAGGCATATTGATGGAACATTCATGGTTGTTACATTCCATTAATGTAGCGTGAAATTCAGTTGAAACAAAGATGTCGGTACATCAAGGGAATTTAATTTTCGTTATGCCAAATTACGTACGGGTTGTGTTCATTAATTAGAAATAATCAAAACGAATAGTTCGAATATTGTATGATACCATAGAAAAAGTACCGCCATATATATTTAAAGAAGCTTATGTGAGTTCAAAGAACGTGATCGAAACAGAGAGGAGCAAAAATGTTTTAATCATCTGCTTATCTTGGTTGACTGAAGGCACTGAACTTCAACAATACATGTTGCAGGATGTGGATTTGCTTCGAAACGCCAGTACTTGTTTGGACGTGTGAGCATGAAGATCAAGCTCGTCCCTGGAGACTCTGCCGGAACCGTCACGGCCTTTTACGTATGTGTTTTGCCTCTAGACATAAACCAAACTCTCTCTCTCTCTCTCTCTTAGCGTGTGAGCTGTGATTCCCAGACTGACTTGTTGTGTGAACGGGGTGTGTTTGGCTCTGCCGACAGATGAACTCGAACACGGACAACGTACGGGACGAGCTGGACTTCGAGTTCTTGGGGAATCGAACCGGCCAACCCTACACGGTCCAGACCAACGTGTACGCTCACGGGAAGGGCGACCGAGAGCAGAGGGTCAACCTCTGGTTCGACCCGGCCGCGGACTTCCACACCTATACCATCCTCTGGAACCACCACCATGTCGTGTAAGATGTCCAAATGCTTTCTGACAAGTTTTCAATGGAGTGACCTAAAGTCTACTGTGGAGTGTCAGTTGTGAGCCCTATCTAATAATATTCCGGAAATAACTGCATGCTCAGTAGTCAGTATGGACTTTCGTG
The DNA here is from genome assembly GCF_016545825.1 of Eucalyptus grandis. Classification (NCBI taxonomy): domain Eukaryota; kingdom Viridiplantae; phylum Streptophyta; class Magnoliopsida; order Myrtales; family Myrtaceae; genus Eucalyptus; species Eucalyptus grandis. The sequence continues at coordinate 16,243,857 of NC_052620.1, forward strand.
GCTGCTTTTGTGGACTTGTTGAGGCTGTTTCTGGTCTTCATGTCCATTGCCGATTGAAAAAGGATCTATTGGAGTATGAAGGGTTAACTCTTTTTTGGGATTTTGTTGCAGATTCTATGTAGATGATGTGCCCATAAGAGTGTTCAAGAACAATGAGGCCAGGAGACTGCCATATCCAACATACCAGCCCATGGGAGTCTACTCCACTTTGTGGGAAGCAGATGACTGGGCCACAAGAGGAGGGCTTGAGAAGATCGACTGGTCCAAGGCCCCATTCTACGCGTACTACAAGGACTTCGACATCGAGGGCTGCACAGTCCCTGGGCCTGCGAGTTGCGCCTCGAACCCTAGGAACTGGTGGGAGGGCGCTTCGTACCAGCAGCTGAGCGCGATGGAGGCGAGGCGATACAGATGGGTCCGAATGAACCACATGATTTACGACTACTGCGCTGATCGATCGAGGTACCCGATGGTCCCGCCTGAGTGCGAGGCGGGAATATAAAGAGAAATCGTTGCTCCAGATAACGATAAAGAAAAAGAATATCCAAGCCAAATATACGAGAAAATTATGCGGTCAAGACATATGCTTGGTCCTACTCTTGACAAACTGGGAAAATCCAATACGATGCATGTATAAAGAGGGGTTGTGCTTTTATGTATTCGAGCCAGGAAAGCTGGCCAATGTCAATTTCCGTATCTTGTAATTTGTTGTGTATTTCGTGCAAGAAACTTCATAAATAAAATGTTAATATCGTACTTGTGGATAACATTTGTTTGCAATAAGTCCCTTAGCTAGTAGCTAGGGATCCCTTCACTATTAGGCGGACCGTTGATTTTCTTCCTTTGGAAATATGTACGAGTAGGGAATGCGGTGTTGTCAACTTGAGGTTATCTTAGTCTTATTCCATAAATTTAGGATGATAAGTCTTATCAATGCACTTGTCCTGTCCCAATTGGAAGATATTACGCCATAGGAGATACGTCACGATAAATCTGGTGGGCAAAACTAATTTCAGCATTAATGAAGATGGGTCCTTGGGATTTCATGGCCTGCTAGAGTAGGTCAAATTTAGAGACCTTAAAGAAAGCTGCTCGTTGAATAACATGAAGAGTGATGCTGCATGACACGTCTCGCAAGTGATGGGTGTTGGAATATACTTCAAAGAAAACACAAACTATTTGTTGTAATCAAAACATAAAATTGGAGGTGAGGTACGGATATCCGAATCTCCTTAAGGCAATTAGTTCATGTCAATAGTGCTCTGCAGATTCACGAACTATGCCTCTCAAGATACAACACATCGAACCTGTTTGGATTAGCACTATACAAACAGGACTTAGTCGAACCGTTCAATTAAACCAGCACACTCAGAAAAAATTAGAAGAGTAGAAAAGTGTATCAGAGTCTTTTTTGGAATCGAGTCGGAAAAACCAAAAAACCATTATGAAGCTCTATGCTCCTATCTATTTATAGAGATTTTTAGTTAATGTACAGAAGAGATACATGAATTAAATAGACGCATGTATCTACGAAATTCATGAATCAAGAGATACATGAATTTAAGAGATTCACGAATTCAGAGATATGTGAATTCAAGAGATACGTGGACGGAAAAGTTTAAGAAATTCATGAATCTAAAAGAGATACGTGAATAGAAAAGACATATCTTAATTTATTAGTATTCGTTGATCCATTAACCATAATTATAACCATAATTATAACAATGGGGAAATTAACCATTCAGTTCTTAATGTATTGTATAAATACCAATTTAACTTCTTCTTTTTTTAATTCTGTCAATTTAGTTCTAAATCTTTTTAAGAAATTCCATTATAGTCTTCTCAACTATTGATACCTAAATTTTGGTTAATCACTTAGGAATTCATTGCATAAAAAATTATGAATCAACCCTGCCTCCTAAACAAAAATGAATAAATAAAATTGCATTTGGAATTAGGAGAATCTTGCATCCAGGTTAGTTCATTAACAGCATTTTAATTAGACCAACGGTGAATGGTTCTGAACTTAACTAAGATATATGGATTAAGTCCCTAAAAATAACTAAATTCGACCGAGTCCATGATGGGAATAATGGTGGCCCAAATCCATAAGTGGATGCCCCGGGGAGCTTTTAGGAGGGGGCGGGGGGGGCGTTTATAGAGCTTTAATTAGTCAAATTTAGCCCATTAGAGTTTAGTAAGAGTTAGGTCTTAAGATATTTGAGCCTATTACTTTAATGAGGCATAAATTAAGCCCGTATAATCAAAATTAGACCTTGGTTAACACTATATAAATACATTGAGGTCTCATAATTCGAGGGAGGTAATTCATGGTTGAAAGAAAACACACACACACACACAGCGAAAAGGAAGAAGCCTCGGCTGAGCCCCTTTTTGGCCGAGTTCCTCCACAAATGGCTGCCCGCCTTGTTGACGCCGCAGCAGCCCCGACAAGCTTGACCCCCTGCTACCTGCAGCCGTGACAATGAGAAGCCTGCCCGCGGCGCCCTTGCTACTTTCCTGAGCCACCACGCCTCCATAGCTGTCGCTGCCCTTGCTCCGAGCTCTGTACAAAAAGGCCAGCCGCTGTCAGTGTTGCCTTGCTGATTTGCACTGATCCGAGCTCGCCCCTTGACCCGTGACGAAGCTGTGTAGTCGATCCATCAACGAGCTGAGGTGTTCTGCTTCTGTTTTGGAGGTTCGCATCAAGTGTTGGTCCCCGACCGGAAGCCCCCTCCACCGAGCAACTACCGCGGAAGACACGACCATGGCTACCCTTGCCGATCCAAGCTGCCTCCTCACCACCGCAACGTCACTGCTTTCTGACCTTCATTGAGAACCACCGTGAGATCTCCCTTGGCCGTGAGCCTTCCTGCGTTCCCTATCCATGAACCGACCGTAACCGAGACTCACTGCTGGACACCTTGGCCGTGAGCACCTTAGCCACAAACCACACCCCATTTTTGCGAGGCACACCGCCGGCTATCGTCCTCGTGGTCAATTGCCATCCATTGTTGATTCAAATTTGGAGATGAATATTAGAAATTAGGCAAGAATTTATCTGAATTTGAATCATAGATTTTATTTCTTAATTTGAATGAAGGTAGGATCACCCTATACACATGGCTGACAATCCGATGACTCTCGACCACACGAAATATCGGCTAATCCAATCCTCAATCCATTGGATATGATTGATCATCTTATTGGTCAAATTTAAGTCTACTTGAATAATCGATGCATATCTTTCCGATTCTATGTTTATCTTTTCGTAATAAATCTAATCTTCGTTTGATTTATTTTCTATTTTGAAAAAATACCAACAAAAAAAAAATGTTAGATTAGAATAGATATTAAATTAGATATGGGATAGGAATAGGAAGGATCCTAGATAAGGTTGGGGATAGGTTTTTGATTATTTTTCCTGATTGATTAGGATAGTTCCTAGATAATTTGCATTTTAGATTGATCCTAGAAAATTAGTATAAAATTCCAGCTTAAATTAGGATTTGATAGACTAATTCCTTCTAGGTAATTAATTTCCATTAATTTTTAATTACGAATGTTGATATAAAATATAAAAAAAAAAGGTCATGTACATATCATATAGAAATAGTTACATAAATTTCCATATCATCATTTAGTGATTGCATACTTGTATCATATATGCTTTGTCATTTAGTGATTGCATCCTTAGGATTAATTAATCTAGAATTGAATGCTGTGTTAGAATTACACTTGGAATTATAAGATAATTAGAAATCATATTTAGGTTCAACATGCATTTTTAATTAGCATAGTTGCGTGCATCTATTTGGAAATTGACTGATGGAAGTAGCCGAAAGGTCTTTTTTTCTCTCCCTCTCTCCTCTTCTTCTTCAATCTTTAGCCATGGGGATAGTCTCATCCTTCCCTCCATTTGTTGTTAATTTTATTTGAGATTTCTTGTTCTTTTCTTTTCTCCTAATCTAGGTTTGGGAGCTCTCTTTTCTCAATCTAGTTCTAGATGTAAGAGTTTGAACTCTCTTTATCTAGTTCTAGACATTGAAGTTTTTCTCTTCCGAATTAGATTTGGGAGTTTAATAATGTTTTCAGGGATTCGATACTCCAGTGCTTTGTCCAAGTCCTCTGCATCTAGTTTTAATGATGATCATGGGAGCTCTACCATCTCGCTGAATTTGGTCTTTTATTCAACCTATTTTGGCTATGTCCCATGTGTAAAGAAAGTCAAATCTAGGCGTGCATTGCCAACTAGCAATGCTATATATATTAAAGAAGGAATTTTTGGCGTAATGTCATTACTGACAATAATTCAAGATCCAATGATTAGCCGCCAATTATTTTGCTTGACAAATTCGATTTTGTGGTACGAGCATGTGCTTAACCCTGTTGGTACTTTGTTGATCTTCCTTATTTTCTAGATTTAGATTGACGTGTGCAGAGATAGCTATCCTGCACGTGCTACAATGGCTGGGACAAAGGGTCGCGATCTTGGCTTTATTTTGTAATATTTTAACCTTTGCTTTGCTTCGACTTACTTTGCCATGAAAGTTTATGTACTTCTCATGTATTATTTTGAGTAATGAATACAGTTATCTTTTGACCAAGAAAAAAATTAACATCAAGGTAAGTAGATTCCTTCCTTATTCTAACGATTTATTTATTTAGTGGTCTAGGTTAAAATTAATCCAAGTTGCTTGCAAAAAAATTTGATAATAAGGAAAAAAAATGTACTTAAAAGGTATTAGAGAAATATTGTAATTAAGTCCCCAATCTATGTAATCTCCGGTTTATAAGAGTAAAGTGTTTTCCTACACTTTACTAGAATCTCTAATTCACCCACCAAAATGTTGATTAGTGGCAACTTCAAAATAAAAATGATTTGCATGATAAATATTGAACCCTTGAAAGAGCCCGATCTAGATCTAGGTTTGAGGCTAGTAATCCATTAGTCAAACCTTTGAGTGGTTCATTGCTAAGGGAGGTCGCGACACTAGTTAATTTTTGCTAGAAATCGTTGACGTGGTAGAGTGCCATATGGAATAGCTAACAATGACTAGCCCACCAAGTCAACAATTTCTAGTGAAAATTGGTTGAAAGGATAACATTGAAATTCCACACGAATGTTTAACACTAAATTAGCAAAATTTAGAAAATTTAAAACTAAATTAACATTTGTACATTAAGTTTTGAACTCGTTTGGTAATTTTTTCATGCTTAGGGCTCCTGCAAGGGAAGGTCAACCATCAAAATAAATTAACAAAAATGATCTCCCCAAATGATAGTTCGTATTCTCATTCACAAAACAACATTCATGAGTCCTTACCCTCAGAACTTGGAAAGGGAGGAGAGCAAAAGCAAGTGGGTAATACCACTTCTATGCGATCAAGCTACGAAGAATCAATTATCATATGGATATGCGCACACATTGATCAAGCAACTCAACAATTGCATGCAATACCAATATGCACTTATTCAACATTATGTACTCATGTGAAGAACACGAGGATCACACTTCTTATGTGACAAGGCTCAAAAACCATATCGCCTACAATAATTGGCCAAAATCACTTCAAATGTGATTAATTTATAGACCATGTTATAAGATGCAAAAGCATAACCTAAGATCTCCATAACTAGAATCAAGAACACATATAAACAAGTAAAAGAGATGTACACACTAATTTGGACTATCTTTCATGATGCGGAATAGTGACGATCCAAACTCAAGAACTTCCTATTCTATTGCTCTCTATATCACTTGCTTAATGAGATTGCCCATCACCTTTAACGTTTTCGTGAACGCTCCTTATGTGAGGATAATCATGTATGTTAGGGTTAGAAGAGAGACTTGAGTACTATTTATAGAAGTTTCAACTAAACCCTCTCATTACGAGCCAGGCTTAACTCGGCCCACACTAGCTACCTCCATATTAAACTAATTAAAAAATCTTCTATCTCACCTTATCAAACAAATCTCGTAAAATGGTAAATTATAATATCAATTAATGTAGCCCATATTATAAAAACTCTTAGATTCTTCTACTTGGACTATATCAATTGAAATTGCATTGCACATGTGCACCTTCGTCTCATGAAAATTCTTAATAATCAATCATATCATATAAAGTCTTAAACAAGCAATAACTACATGTATACACACAGAGCCTCCCATGGTCACGAGTGTTTTTAACTTTATTGATATAGATTCAATATGGTAGTGTAGCAAATAAATAACACATCTCGTAGAAAGTAATATTTTATGTGTCATCTCATTTATTAGTTACCATTCTCTTATCTTAAGTGTCACAAAAACCTATATCACTAGAGAATGTCTTTATAGTTTGAATGAACCCACACATGTCTTGTCTTTATAATTAATATTTCTTTATGTGTAACAAATATATGCTCAAGGTAATAACCAGATGTCACTAGCCTTTACTTAAGATTTACACAATATCTTGAGATTTTTAGCAAATATATGCATTAAACTCAATAATAATGCATTTAGAATCACTTTATTGAATTCGTAAGAGTTAATATATATCATAATGTTGCTAAATGTACATAGATGTGAACTTTATTAAAGTAAAATCAAAATAGCTTCCACTAAACAACATCATCTAATGATGCTCCTTAACCCATGTAAATGACATGTTTTTCAAGAACACAAGGTTGAAGGCCTTTAGTTAGTAGATCTACAACCATATTATCTATGGAAATATGCTTTACTGTAACATCACTATTATGTATTTTTTTTTTATGGTAAAAAACTTGACCGCCATATGTTTAGACCCTTTGAGACCTCTATTGTATTAATAAATAAAACTGTAGAGTTATTGTCTCAATATGACCATGTGGGTCTATCTACAAAATTAAATTCAAGAGGTTTCACATCTAGATAACTTGAGTAACAGTTGAAAAGTATGGTATAAACTCCGGTTACATGATAGAGGATGACATAGATTTTTGTTTATTGCACCTCTTGCAAACAAAAATATGTATTCTATTATCGACTTTATGTCATCCTAACAGCCAACAAAGTTTGCATCCAAATATCTTACTAGTTGTAGGACTTGAAAATGTTCGTAAATCAGTATATGGTCTTTTGTCTTCTTTAATTATCTCAAAAATTTCTTGGCAGTAACTCAATAATTATGTCATGGATTTAACAAATATCTGTCTAGAAATCCTGTCGCAAAAGTAATGTCTGGTCTAGTGTAAATTTGAGCATACATGATATTTTCAAGTGCACTAACACATAATACTTACATTAGGTGGGAGTTCTTGAATTTGAAAGCAATTGGGATTTCTTGAATTTGAAAGCAACTGATAACTTTACAATCTCCTCTTCCACATTTGCTACTGATCAAATGATTGTAGATGCTGGATTTTTGGTATACACCGCTAGCAAACCACATTTAATGACAAGAGTATACAAGCTATCCAAGAAGTTCCCAAACATATCATTTTTACATAGATAAGATTAGTCTGTTCCACTTTATTGTACTTAAAAGAAAATTCATTCTCGAAATCTAACATAAATGACTCATTATAAAGTAAATTCATTCTCGATGCATGTGGTTCTACCATTGTAGGGAATTGCATGGTTTCTCAGCACTTGCTCTTTTCTTGTTACAAAGCTAGTGGTGATGTATGTCCGTAGTTAACTATTTTTATTCATACCTAAATTTTGGCAACCCAATTATCCATTTATTGCATGGAAAATTAGACCTTAATTTTTTTACCATTAAACAAAAATATCATATTTAAATTGCATAGCATATAATTTTATGAGCATTTATTAATTAGTTTATATATTTTTATTATTGTATTTGCATCGGACCAACGGATAGGCTTAAATTGATGGTTCTGAACTTTAATTTAATGAGTTGGACGAAACCCACGGTGAAAGAGAAGCCACTATTTCTTTGATGGTCAAAGTTATGTGCACAAAGATTTCTTGAAAATATTTTTTCGCATAGAATTTAAATGCCATGATATTTGAGGGAGGCCGCACCCTTTAGTTGTGGGAAAGAAACAAATGAGAAAAAAAGAAGAAGGAAAATTTGCACTTGTTTTTCTTCGTGTAAGGAAAATATATATAGAAAATTGGTCAACAAGGTTCATATATTTGCTCTTACTTGCCTCATTTGAGAGCATCAAAAAGAGCCATCTGGATACTTGCCTGGCAGCTATGTGGTAAGTAGACTGAATCGAGGATATCTATTCGTCCCTAGAACCACTAGATCAATGAAGCAAGCTTGTCGAGAGTATGGATAGTCCTCTTAGATTGCCCATTCGGTCACGGAGAAGATCATGACAAAGGAATGTTAAAAAAGTATAACAAAAAATCTCAAGTAATGTGGGATAATATTTAAAAATCCATGTTATTTGATGAAGGGGCGTGAGCGCACATACGTGAAGGGGACTAATAAATTTAAAATTTGCATTAATGTCGTTTTATTAAAAAAAAAAAAAAAGTACTAGTAATGGGTATTAAGTAATAGGGGTGAGCGGGTCCAGGGTGGGTAGGGTCAAGACACTGGACCCTGTTCCTACCCATTTTCATTGGACCCTGTTCCCAGCCCACCCCCGTTTTTCCGGTCCGGGACAAAATTGACCTGTTTATATTGGAACATATTTTGCATAAAAATTAACCTTAGAAAAGCAAGTCTAGATGAGTTATCTGCTGAAATAAAAAGACCGAACCAAGCACATCTTTCGACCAAACTCATTAGGAACATGTATAAAATTTGGACTCCCCTTGAAGAAAACAACCAATTATATAATTCGACCATCTCGCATCCCCATATCCCACAAGATACATTGAGTTTGCCTTATATTAAACAACAAAGATTCCCTCGCACTAAAGCAATATCTAGTCAATGAACCACTAAATCAGTGAGGTCGCCACAGTCACGTACAGCTAGGAACAAACAAGGTCAATTCAATACACTTTACAATCACTCCTTCACTCCCATCAAGTAGTTATAGCCTACCAAAGTATCTGCCTTCTAAGATCCATCACTGGAATACTGAATGAGTAACAAAGACATTCTGCCAATATCATAACTTGGCTTCAGGTACAAAAAAAGGAACAGAACATTAATGTAAGTACAGACAATATTAATGGCATTAAGGAACATAACATTAAGGAACAGAACATTAACTTGGCTTCGAAATCTTTGATCGAAGCGATGGAGTCAAGAAATAGAAACTCGAGCTGCGGCATTTTCACCAAACCAAAAAAAAAGAAAGAAAGAGAAAAGAAAGAAAGAAAGAAGCAGGGGTGGTCGGGGGAGCTCACCAGGATACGAGCGGCGAGGGAGTGAGAAGGGCCACGGGAGGAGAGGGAGTTGAGGGCAACCTCGGCGGCGGAGTGCTCGGCTTAGCGGAGCGGGAGTGCTCTGGTGGAGCAGCGAGGTAGCGGCAGCTTCGCGAAGGGGGGGCGGCGGTAGATCGGCAGTAGGGGAGCTTGGGAAACAACGCGCGGTGAGATCTACGGGTTAGAGGCGTCAGCGAGGCAATAGTAGCAGGTGGAAGGGCGAGATTGAACGGAGGCAGCGTCGGCGCTCGGGTGCGAGCTTGGCGGGGGTCAGCAGCTTCGCAATTTCGGGAAGCGAGGGCAGTCTGGCAGCTTCGCGAACGAGACCATCGACTCCTCGTCGGGCCGGAGGAGGTCCCGCCACACGGCAAAGGTGACGGAGAGCCCGAACGCGCCGGACGGCGTGAAGACGACATGCGGGACGCCGCGGCGCGGACGAAGCGGTGGGTCCACCCGAGAAAGAAGTCGGAGACGACCGCACAGGGCGGGGAGGGTGGGACTCGAACCACTGGGAGAGGAGCGGGAGGTGGAGGTCGCGGAGGGCGTGGACTTTGGTGACGAAGCGCACTCGCGGCGGGGGGCTCTGGGAAGGCAAGACAAGAGGTTGGAGCGAGGAGGAGGAGGCGAGGAAGGGGTAGAGCAGGTGGAGGTTGTCGGGGGGTGACGGCGGTGGCGGTGGCGGGGCGGGGGGGGCGGGGGGAGGAGGAGGAGCTTGGTGGCGGTGGTGCAAGCGCGAGGGAACCGAGAGAGGAGCTCGGGAAGTCTGGTTCTCTCGCGTCGCGCCTCTGCGGATAAAGATAGAAATAAAATTAGGGTTTTGCTGGGGTAAAAACCGGTTCCCAAACCGGTCCGGTCGAACCGGTTCCCGGGTGGGTAATCCCTCGGAACCGATTTAAACAGGGTCTGAGTTTTGGGAACCGGTTTCCGGCCCGGTTTTAACCGGAACCGGTTCCCAACCTTGTTTTCCGGGTGGGCCGGACCAAGAACCGGGTAAACCCGGTCCGGTTGCACACCCCTATTAAGTAAAACTAATAAAACTAGTATTAAGTAAAACTAATAAAACTAAGTCCTTAGACTCAAGAATCTTTGGTTTGTAAAGTAATGTGGACTCTTGCATCTTAATTGGCTTTTAATCAATCTGTTGGGAATAACGGATCCCCGAAAACCGGATTCGACACTAAATTGAACCCCTAAATCAATGCGGAAGACGAAGCCCGGGAAATAACACGTATCACCGATCGTAAAGCACACCACGGATTCGAGCGTACCTTGTTAGCCACAGATTAGACACTGACGCTGATAGAGGAAGAAAATCTGGCCCTGTTCGATCCGATGAAGCCTTGAAGGGAAGAAGAAAATGCCGTATGCTTTACTGTTTCTTCTTTTTCTTTTTTTCTTTTGGAGAGAGAGAGTGCGTGGGAGAGAAGAAGACGTACGTTTTTTCAAAACCTTGTCATCTCTCTCTCTCCTCCCTTTTATACCTTCCCCCATCCACGGGCCCTATTCCCGTGGGCCGGGCCTTTTGGGCCCAGCATGGGCGGACGGGCCTTAAGCCCATCACCAATTAAAACCATCATCTCCCACTCGCACATGGTGGGCTGAACAATATTCTCTTTACCTCTCTTCAACATTCATACCAGTGAATAATCCGTGCGACCAGCATACTTTGAGAGCTCGTTGTTATACATCTGTTAGGAATATATAGCAGCTCATAATGGGCGTCACACTTGAGTAGATTTAGTATGCAGTACCCTAGATCGATCGATCACATTTATATCTCTCTTGATCTCTTTTAAACAATAATATATATATTGTATTCACAATATGATCATCCCAAAGACAGTCATAATTGGTTAACCGGTGAATACAAAACTACAATGTGATTCTCCAAAATCGATCTTCCTCTTTTCTTCAAACTCTCAATTTCAGTTCAGCTTGCTTTTCTAGAAATGTCCCATTAGATCGAATCAAACTCATGACCATTGGCAACATCCTAAGATAGCAAACACTAAATAGAAATTTTGAGAATAAGTAAGAGTTATGAGGGGACTAAAAAATTGATGAACTCTTTTTCTCAAGAGTCTCACACGACATAAAAATTGAGATCAAACTTTTGCCACTCTTATTGGTCGTTTCATGCATACGTAGTATGAAATACGTATTACGGTAATAACTCATTTCCCATGGAGCGTATGTCTACACCTTCAATACCGTACAGATGATAGTTCAGACATACCCAATGTCTAACTTGAGTTCACGTATCTACTCATTTACAAAATTTATCAGAACTCACATCTGGCATCATAAACAGATAAAGTAAAATATGTAGGGTATTTTACTTTCGGACATAGTAAGTATTATGTCATCATCTTAACACCCAGTTAAGGCGACATACATATTTTAAGCTTGAGCTCTCAATTATCACCTAGATAATAAGCTTAAAAACAGTCTCATCTCTATTTATCACATAGTAAATAGAGGCGATTACTCGTGTGAGTGGGCTAATCTTATATCTGTCCGACATACTTCCTCAACTTAAAATAATGCACTGAGCACTAAGATGCATAAAGATCAAACAAAGATTCATAGGCATTAATGATGAAAAAACACAAATTCACCAAATGTGAACGCTTCAGGGAAATTACAATCCAAAGACATCGGACTCTACGCAATCCTAGAGATTTCATATGGCCACAAAACACATCTCTAGGTATTGGCTTTGTCATAGGATCTGCTACCATTCTATGCGTAGTATGTACTCTAAGTTCACATCTTTTCGTGCAATCATATTCTTGACAAAATTATACTTGGTATCTATATGTTTGGTCTTGCCATGATATTTTTGGATCTTTGGTGTACATTTTTGCTGCTTGGCTATCACAGTTAACCAACAATGAATCTGCAGCACTTCAAATAACACCTAAATGATCAAATAATCTCTTAAGCCAAACATCTTCTTATATTGCTGCTGATAATGCCACGAACTCAATTTCCATCATGGACAAGGCTATACACTTTTGTTTCTTACTGCTCCAACATATGGTGCCATTATTCGGTAAGAAAACAAACACAAAGGTAGATTTCCTTTCATCTAAATCTCCTCTCCAATCAGCATCAGGATAGCCTTTGAGTTGCAGATCCTTTCCATAATAACTCAACGTATAATCAGCAGTCCCCTTTAGATACCTTAGTATTCATTTAACGGCTTTCCAACGTGCTTGACCAAGTTGGATTGGTATCTACTCACCATTCCAACTGCATAACATATGTCAGGTCTTGTACACATCATAGCGTACATCAAGCTCCCAACAGCACTAGCATAAGGAACATATTTCGTTTGTTCCTTCTCTTGTGGAGTCCTTGGACACAGTCTATGGCTCAATCCTTCACCTTTTGCAATAGGAGTGTCTATGGGTTTAAAATCCCATATCATTCAATTCAAAATTTGGAAGACAACCAACTTTTGACAGTATTGACAAGCTCCATATTGCTTTCGGCAATTAGTATATCATCAACATATAATGATATGATCACAAATTGATCATTGGATCTTTTGATATATACATAATGATCCTCATCTATCATTGTAAAATCATATGCCATTGTGGCATTATGAAATCGTAAATACCATTGTCTTGACGACTGCTTAAGGCCATATATCAACCTCAAAAGTCGACATACCTTTTCTTCTTGGCCTTTCACTATGAAACCAGCAGGTTGTTCCATATATGTTCCTTCCTCTAATTCTCCATTGAGGAAAGCAGTCTTTACATCCATTTGATGTAACTCAAGATCCAGACTAGCCACTATTGCCAGAATAATGCGAATAGAGGTAAATCTCACTACAGGAGAAAACGTATCTTCATAATTAATTCCTTCCTGTTGATTATACCCATTCGCCACAAGGCGAGCTTTAAGCCTTTCTATCGAGCCATCAGCCTTTCGCTTTATTTTGAGAACCCACTTGTTCCCAATAGCTTTGTGTCATTTTGGAAGATCAACCAGTTCCCAGATTTGGTTTGATTTCATTGACTCCATTTCCTCTTCCATTGCATGAATCCATTTTTCCTTACTAGGGTAATTCAGAGCCTCATTAATATTTCTTGGCTCATCCTCATCTTGTGGAGCAACCATAAAAGTTTCCCCTTCAATGCCAAAACTTTGACGGGGAATACTTTGGCAACTTGTTCGCTATATGGGAGATTGTACACTTAGCACATCATTCCCAATTATGCTCCCACTCGGATTAGATAATGACGATATCATTTCATCATGTGGTTGTAATTGAGAATGAGTTGAATTCAATTCATCACTTCTCATATTACTCCCACTTGGACGAACTCCACTAATATCATTATCTTGATCCAAGGTTTCAAATAGGGGTAATATTCCCCTATTTTGCCCTTCTTAGGAAATTCATCCACTAATAATGTGACTTCCCGTGATTCAAATTCAGTTATACTCCCACTTTCCTGCTCACTTACGAACACATACCCTTTCGAGTGTTTGGAGTATCTCATTAAAATACTCTTCTTTCCTTTGAGACCCAATTTCCCAAACTTGTGAGAGAACTCATGAGTATAGGCAGCCCAACCCCATGGCTTAAGAAAACTTAAGTCCGATTTTCTACCTGTCCATAACTCATATGGAGTGGAAGTAACTGATTTGGAAGGCACTCGGTTAAGTGTATAGGCAGCAGTTAACAACGCATCATTCCAAAAAGTGATAAGTAAATTAGCATGCGTCATCATGGACCTAACCATTTTCATTAGGGTTCTGTTTCTTCTCTCTGCAACACCATTTTGTTGAGGAGTATATGGAATAGACAACTGTCTTTCTATTCCTTTTTATCACATTATTTTCTAAACTCATCAGATAAATATTTTCGACCTCGATCAGATCTCAATGCTTTTATTTTCTTGTTTAATTGATTTTCAACCAAGTCCATAAACCTTTTGAAATAACATAATGTTTCAGATTTATGAGAAATCAAATAGACATATCCGAATCGAGTATAATCATCTATAAAAGTGATGAAATAAACAGCCCCATGCCTTTTTCTCACATTTATTAAACCACATACATCATAATGGATTAACTGCAGAGGAAATTCAGCTCTTTATCTTTTCCAAATGGTTTCCTTGTCGTTTTCCCTACTAGGCAATGTTCACATCTGGGCAAATCGACTTTTTCAATGTTGCCCAACAAGCCATTTTTGGCTAGTCTATTCATACGTTGTTGGCCAATATGATCAAGTCTAGCATGCCACATAATCACATCATTATCATATGAATTAGGAGACGTGAAACAAGGGAATAACAAATATTGACATCACCACAGTCAACATATAGTACAATGAAACCATCCAGAAAGTGACCACAACCATAGTAGTTTGTATCTAAACACAAATCTACACTTTTATTATGGAAGTTCACACATAAACCAAGCTTAACCAACACCAAAAAACAGACACTTAAATTTCGACGAATCTCCGAAGCATATAGAACATCATGTAGGAACAAGGTGCGTCCATCACGCATGTTCAATTGGCATGTGCCAATCCCTTTAACTTCATCTCTGGAGTTATATTCCACATAGATCCACTTAGTTCCAGTTGGTACTCGTTGGAATTCCACGAAGGATCCTCTATCATTCGCTACATTGTGCATTTGCTCCGAATCTACAAATTCCACAAGGATTGGATTCAGTCTATAAAGTAGAACTTGACACAAAAACAAAATTCTCAAATGTACAAGAGGTGTATACCTTCTTTGGCTCACAACGATGCGAGCATAGTGACCCTTCTTGTCACAATTGTAACACCTCACCCTTGACATTTTCTTCACTTGAGGACGTTTTCCTCTCTTGTGTTGGTTAACTCTTGATCTCTTGCAATAAGGACTTGATCCTTTGCTTTCCCACATATTGAACGAATCAATACGTTTGCGCTTAGAGCTCAAAGCCCTTTCTGAGCTAGAACCAGCATTGCAAATATCTATTTTCAGCTCACATGCCGTTAAGCGGTCCTCTACCAGCTCAAGGTGGCGTACAGCATCCTCAAAATCTTCCATAACATGGTCAAGAGCTTCTAGTGCTTCTTGCTTTTCCAGCACATATTGAATCCTCATATTCAATATTTCACAATTGTTGCCGTTCATATCAGCAATTACGTTCTTAGTTCTTTGAAACCATCAATCGAACACATCGTGCATATATGCACGAATAATTAATGCCTATCATTTATGCATCCACTTTGCACAGACCCATCATATCAATGAATAATTTCAAGTAAGGTTTCGTAATCAAAAGGTTACTATGTTTCCAATCATCCTCCAAAAATCCTAACTTAAAACTATCATTAATATGATTGTCATATGCAAAATCAATTCTATGAAGCTACAAAACTTCTAAACTACCCACAAATTAATTACCCACAAAGAACCGGAATAATGTAAAAGCAAATGATAATTGATATCTAATAAAACAATAATGCTTTCAACATAATACAACAATCCATTACACTAAGTAATATACACGAAGAAAATATCAACATAGAAAAAGATATTCACACTCAATAACATCTCAAACTAATCTAAGAAATAATTAGGGAATGTCCATTCTAATCTATCAGTCAAAATATCTGAGAAAACCGAAGGCACATTTGCCAACCATGGAAAAACTTTTGGAGAGCTCTCATGTCGCCACCAAGGCGCATTCGCTCTGCGCCATGTGGCGCTTAATCTAAGGGTTGAAGTTTTGGCCAACTCAATCCTATAGTACTCTCTTACAAAAAGCTTCCACTAGCCTTCTATAATCCGGACCACGTTGACCTCCCATAGCCGATCTAACACTGCTTGCCATTCAGGTGGAAGAGTGTTCATCAAAGCCGGCACTTTCTCAAAATCCGGCATAAGATAACCATTCCATATGATTTCATGTATCATCTGATTAACCTTGACCATGTGTGATACTAAATCACCATCAAGCCACCGATAATCGCCTAACTCTTTCATCGGCCTTTTAGTCTAGCTCTTCCTTCGTCTGTTCTCGGGATTGCGGGTATCCGTGCATAACACATCATAGTTCTTGCAACAAATGCAGAATAAAAAAAAAATGGATTACCTCTAACCCACACAGACATAATTGAAAAAAAAGAAGCAAACTCTTTTTTTTTTTGGGTCAACGGTCAACATCTGGTCAACGGTCAACGGTCGTCAGTCAATGGTCACCGGTTGGTCAACGGTCAAGTCGTCGGACCGGTCGCATCGGACGGACCGGTCGGGCCGGTTTGCGCGAGCTGCCCGCACGTGCCGCGCGCGTGCACGGGCTGACGTCACACAGACGTCAGCCGGCACGTGCCGCGCGTCCGCGGTTCGGGTTGGCCGTCCCGGCCAGGAGTCGGATCGTTAGCCGTGACCGCTCGGCCAATCGGCGTCATTGCGACGTCATCGATGACGTCACCCGGCCGTTCGACCGTTGGGTGACGTCATGCGCTGACGCGCACGAGTCGATCCGCCGACCGGTGCGTGCGGATTCGCCGGCCGCCGGCGCCCACATGCCGGTTCGCCACCGGCGCGTGTGGCGCACGCGTTAGGCGAGCCAGCGGTGCGTGCGGCATCGCCCAGCGGCGCACGACATGTCGCCGGACTCGCCTCGACGACCTCTTTCACCCAAAGTGCCTTCAAAATTCGATTTTGACTTACGAAAACTCGAAAAATGGCCGAACAAATTGGGTGTCGGGAATTCTCGCCCGATCCGTACGGCCGAAAATTTTCACGAAAATCAATCAAAAAAGCATCAAACAGGTCGGGAAAACGTGAACTAGGGCTCGATACCAATGTTGGGAATAACGGATCCCCGAAACCGGATTTGACACTAAATCGAACCCCTAAATCAATGCGGAAGACAAAGCCCGGAAATAACACGTATCACCGATCGTAAAGCACACCACGGATTCGAGCGTACCTTGTTAGCCACGACAGACACCGACGCCGATAGAAAGAAAATCTAGCCCTGTTTGATCCGATGAAGCCTTGAAGGGAAGAAGAAAATGCCGTATGCCTTACTGTTTCTTCTTTTTCTTTTTCTTTTTTGGAGAGAGAGAGCGCGCAGGAGAGAAGAAGACGTACGTTTTTTCAAAACCCTGTCATCTCTCTCTCTCCTCCCTTTTATACCTTGCCCCATCCACGGGCCCTATTCCTGTGGGCCGGGCCTTTTGGGCCCAGCATGGGCGGACGGGCCTTAAGCCCATCACCAATTAAAACCATCACAATCTAAAATATGTTAGTGGTGACTCAATTAAAATCAAATGAATAATTAATAAGAAACCAAATTGTGGTCAGTATGACTTGGGGGAGTTTGTGTGAAGCATAAGCACCATCAAGCAAAACGATTATTTGCGCCTGCTTAGCTATCTGGTAAATTCTCTTGAGGTTTACTTCAGAAAGGTTGCGACAGAATTTATTGATTTGGATTATCTAGTGGAATATCTTAGTAATTTCCTCAGTCCAATATTTTTCATTTTAATTTTTTTTAATTTATATATAGTGCATCACTTTTCATGTGTAGACAACAAATCCTTTGAATTAATGAAATATCAAGAGATTCTCTATCGCATTTTGTGCGTATGCACTTTAGGCGTACGTTTGCGAGTTGCGATTCCTGTCTATCCGTTTCCACTGCATCAACTAATCCCAAGAGTGAGTTGGATTATAACAGTTTCGCTCACTAAATAACAATCGATTTTTGAGTGAAGCATATTATATATAAGGCCAATTTTCAATTTTTTGTGTCCACGTCCAGATTACTATTAGCTCTCACATCCAAAACTAATCAAATTAGCAAATAGTTGGGGTGTGATGGTGAATTTCTACATGTAACTTTTGGACATTGAAATTAAGGGAAAAAATAGAAATTTGAGGAAAATGATTTGCATTGAATATGTAAAAAGTGAGGATGCGTCTGTTGTCGAAACAAACAGTTTTAAAAAGGAGGAAGTACTTTAAAAAATCTCGCAATTACATAGCGCGCATGAAAACTAGTTTTACACAACCTAAAAGCCTACGAGAGTTTTAGGATATGACCTTTTAATAATTAAGTCTAAAACGGTTCAATCCCTATGTGTGCATTTCGCAGGGGAAACGATAATAAAGTGATCAATGGGTCTGGCCCACGAAAGATTGGGCTGAACCCATGACTCTGCTGGCAAACCAAACTTATAAGCCCAAATCATCAGATCTAGGTTTCTTTGGCCATGAACAAGTCTATCCGGTGGGCCAAATGAAACTCCAGATGGGATATCCTATTTGGCGTTTGGAGTGATGCAAAATCTGTAATTGTCCAAATATAACCTAAATATAATCCAGATAAATAAATCTTACCTAGGAGGTGAGATAGATCCGGATAGGATATGGATTAAAAGAAAAATAAATAGCCAAAGGTAGATCAATGGGCAGAAAACGAGGGCGGCAGCTCCACTGTCCTTCGCAATGTTTGCCCATTGGAACCCTCAGACCATTGCCTGCTTATCTGCAGCAGATCCTCCACTTGCCGTCAAGGATGTGCACCTAGATCTACCCGCCTAGAAAGAGAGAGTACCCTTGTTCGCAATGATCCAATTTAAACCTTCTTTGACCTTTTTTTGATAGGGCTTCAACGTAGCGATTGAGCAGTGTAGAGGGGTCAAAGAACCCATCAGCACTTTCAATTGTTGCGCGTGGACGAATTTTTTGATGAAATTCATGGATGAACTTGGCGTCGCTATCGAGATATTATGTGAGAAAGGGACAGAGACGGGGAAGAGAAGCTCTTATGTGTGTGTTGTGTTTGCAGGTGAAGAGTCTTTGAGAGAGAATCATGAACAGAGAGTTGCTTGGGGCATGTGTTAACAGTCAATAGAGACCGAAGGTTTTCAAGCAAATTCCACTTAGAAGGCTGTTGGAAATGAAGAAAAATAATGCCCGGTAAGATAGGCAGATAGAAGCCAAATGCAGAGAACTCGTGACTTAGGATGAGGGCGATGATGGTGGTGAGGCGACAACTGTGAGGTTAGACAATGACAAGCATCGGGCAGCCAATGCATCTCCAATCTGTGACATGAAAGAAAGGATATTTGGTCCGAATGTCCATATCTATTTTATATTAAGGCATTTATGAAACATGGTATGAGATATTACAAATCTCATTGTTATTCTATTTAACCTATATCTTATCTGACTTATATCCTATCTGACAAAAAAAATAAAAATCGAGACGGCCAAATATGGCCTATATGTGCATTACGCAGGTGAAAGGATAATAAAGTAATCAATGGGTCTAGGCCCACGAAAGATTGGGCCAAAGCCATGAGTTGTGCTGGCAAGCATGGGTCCAAACTTATAAGCCCAAATCATCAAATCTAGCTTTCTCTGGCCCCAGAGAAGGACCGACCCTAGGTTTCTTTTGGGCCTGCATGTACTGAGATACGTACGCTCAACCATGGGCATTAACAAGTCATGTTGCGTACGAGTTACCACTTGTCATTCATGTTCAGCAGATCCAAGTCAAGCTTGACCGAGAACATACTAAACTGGAGCGGCCCGCGAGCCTAATCGAGCGGCTGCTCTTTGGCGAATTGCGTATTATTACTCAAAGGAAATTAACCATAGCTTCTATTTTTCTTGATTTTAGCTCAACCAAGACATGAACTTGTGCAACCTTCCTTTCTCGTTACCGCTACGGCATGCTTTGCCCTCCAACTTGTAGATGCCATTTGAATGATCAGTTTCCAAGCCTTCAGCTGCTGTTTATTTTGGCAGCTTACTTCCTCGTATTACTAGGGTCGAGTTGACTATGAAATTAGAAAAGATAGAAAAGAAAGAAAAGAGAACAGAGACAAAAGCAATAGAAATGGGAAGGATCAATAGCGCCACCGTAGGCCCTGCTCGCCTACGATCGCGATGGTGTCGTCGATTGCAAGCTACCATCATCTCAATAGCTAGCTCACGAGTCATCCAAAATTTCTTCTCTCTCTCTTCAAAAGATCCGAATCACCACATGCCGGCGACAGCGGTCGCCGTCCACCACCATGTGATGGTAATTTGCTCGAGTGACAGCCACCACTGTTTGATGGTCGTGTATTTGCGTGCCCGCAGGTCTGTGACGGGTGGGGGGAGGGGGGCTTTCCTTTATGTTCTTTTACAAATTTATTGTTTTATTTATTTATTTTTATCAAATTTGAGCAGTAGTTCTCTAAACATTCTCTATAATTGATTATAGACATGTCCATTATTGGTATACACGGTACTTACCCAATCGTGAGTATGATATGAAAAATTCGGGAGGCTTTTACTCAATTTCATTTTATCCTATTTGACTCTTTAATTATGGCGAGAAAAATATAGCCTAAACGGATTTCAATAGCTCTGCATAGGATTACCATGCAATGTCTCAGAAGCGCATTATTCTCGTACCCATTGACCTAATCTCAATTGTCGATTTGATCTATAACCAGTAACCCTAAAGAAAGCCTACAAATGATGATGATTTGAGTCCACACGTCTAATCTGACGAAAACCCTCGAGCGTTTACGATCCCTTTGGGGTTTTGCATAAGGCCACCGTGCATCGCTTCTCATTCTCGTTGTTCCCGATGAATAGCACGCGTCAATAATTCACGCTCCGGTTGAAGCGAAAACTAACAACGGAAGCTACGTATCATCAAGATCACATCACCACATGTTGTCGTTGTCGCGTTGTCTGAATGCAGTATAAATCGGTGTCAGTATATCTGCCGACGAATCCGTGGCGCTTGCGGGTCCTGAAGACTATCTTATGCCATTTTGACCAAAAGGACAAATAATCACATGGGTTCTTATGTAATATATAGAATTAACTAATATTATTGTTAAGCAAACTTTTCTACGTGGGGCTGTCATGCTTGGACAACATGGATCGTCCATAGTCAATCATTAGTGCAATGACTTCATTTGGAAACGGTTGAAATGTGAACAGAGATCACAACGTTGTGCTTTGGTTTCCTTTTTCCTGTTTTTCCTTTTTAATGTTATCGCTCAATTATATGTGGTTTGAAATCATTCTAGGGTGGTTGCCCCATTCCCTAGCTAGAGCACGGCTAGAAAGAGCGTGAATCTTTTGGCTTTATTCGAAAAGAAAATTAGACATGAAGAGCCGGTGCAACCCACCACATCTCTCGTAGGAGTTGTCGACGGACCGTCGATCCTCGGGCGGCGGTGGCAAGCGGCTCGTGATCCCTCCCCCAGCCCCGGCAAAGGTGGGTGATAAATCAAATATAATCATATTGTTATCGGTTTTAGCAAGTGTGTCAGGCAATACATATTTCAAAATTACATTGCTTGAAACCAGATAGAGTAGCTCCTAGGTGTTTGCGAGGCGCTAGTTGTCTTGTCGGCAAATCATCTTACAGAAGGAGTGCTAATTTTCAAAGTAGCAGTTATTATAGAGAATGCAAAACCCTAATTCAAATATCACCTCACTGTTACACAATAAATAAGTAAAGAACATGCAAAAGCCCAACTCAAACCCATAATTCCTTTCTTCTTTCTAGTTATAGAGCGGACAACCACCGCTCCGCTGCTGCTGCCGCCGCCGCAGTTGCTGCCGCTATGGCTTGCTCCCTCAACGACACCCTCTACCACTATTATCGAATATGTCAAGCGTTATAGCATGACCATCTGAATACCTAATTACTTTACTGGGAATAGACATTGAAAGGATATAATTTTAACCCTAGCTCAACCTTATGCAATAGGCCCTAATCGTTTACCGCTCGTGGGCAACGACAAAGTAGCTAACGTAAGGAGGTAGGGTTGAGCAAGCCACCGATATATAATCAGTGCTCTTTTGAGGGTACACATGTTGTTCTGTGTCTCCTAAGACTACATTATTATATAGTAGCTGTCTACATTATTTTTTTCCCAACAAGGTCGATTGCTTTCGTCTATCACTGATGGATACAACACAAAACAATAAACAAAATCGTTGATTTGGCGCTCTTACCTGCATTATCCATACATCGCATGAGGCTCGACAAGCCGACATTGTAGCCAGCACGAGACATGTGTCCTTTCGGGGATTTTCTTAATTTGTTACGTGGGTGCACACGTATTGCAAATCTACAACAACCAAAAGAGTCGCGTTTAATATTAATGTGGCACTTTTTTTAAAAGCAACTTGTCCTCACTTCCCACAATTTGACCTCGCTGTTCCCCATTTATCATTGTGATTTGCCTAAGTCTTCAACTAATCATCTCTATCGGCCCGGTATGATATCTTAATAGATATCGAACCCGAGAGAGTAGCTTTCAATGCTACTCTCAACTTTACCTACTTCTACTTTATACTCCCTCTTGCAAACTATTTGCACCTTTTTTCTGTAAATTTTCATCATTATTGTATTAATTACTTTAAACTTGACAACAATTGACATAGCAAAATACGGTGCATTACAGTACACCCATTGATCTTAATAGGAAATAAGCATATTTGGATTCACATTAATTGTATTTATGTAACATATATAAATTGGCACTTAATTTAACTTTGATCGTATTTGTATGCTCGGCTAATTCTTAGCATTAAATACAAATATATTTATTCTTTAATAACTCAAACTTTTTCCCGTGCAATTTGTCGGGAAGAAAGAATTCCTCCTACCAAAGTAAAGAGTTCTTTGACTTACATCGAATTGAGTCCATTAAACGCTCGGATGTCATAACTAATACCAGTACTCATTCCAACCATAAAATGGGTGTACATGCCCATCTTAGAATAATTCAATTGGACATTTTCAATGATAACTATAGTGATACCCACGCCACATTAATTGATGGGTGGAAAAGAATTTCCCATAAAGCACACTCATCTAGATATATGTTGACCCTTTCTCAACCTCCACCAGTCCCTTTCAATGCCCTTATCATCTTGTCTTGGTAAAAATAGGAGGGCTAATACAAAATGAAGGGGCGAGTTGAAGAGTCGAGAAAAGCAATGATAGTGATTGTAGCCGGTGATTGATCAAAGAGGACCTTCCTCGAAAGTCCCCTCCATCGAAATATATTTAATAGGTCTACGCACACACAACACTCGCCCCACAATTTCAGGCAACGATTGAATGGAGCGTAGACTGTCATTGGAGGAAGAAACTTCTCACATCCTCCCATTATTGTCCAATTAGTCGCTCACACCAATCATGGTAGCGTGCATCCAACGTTGGTGCCTTTTGGGTCTCACAGAACCCGTCAATCTTGACCGTCAACTTGACCGCCTCGCAATTTAAGGGGATTCCCATTGTCGTGACGGAAAATTATACTAGGGTTTTCCAGAATAGATGTATATATTTGACTTGAGAAGCAATAAGTTCAAGATTACTACTTTGTAAATCTTAGTTTTCTTAGCCTTTGTATGGTACTAAAATGCAAATTAAGATTGATTTATGGGATTGATATACGAAGGGATTCCGCATTCTTGTTAGGTACCTTAAAAGTAACTCATTCACTTAAATATCCATTTGTAATTTATCATATGAAGCAGAATAAAATGGAAAACAAGAAATGATGAAAACCATTAAGTACAAAACTAGGTTGTTATAGTCCACTCCACTAATTTTCTTATCTTGGCCCATCTTGATGAACTGATTTAAAAATATCAAGTCTGAAAATATGAATCTACTAATATACTCAAAAAGCAGCGCAAGAGGATAAATACTGACTTTATAAAACAATGGGACACTGAATTATTGATGAATATATAAGATCCTGACAACAAGTGTCTCAACGATACCTATCAATCAATTGAATAAGAAAAATTCCATGATTTTCGAGGTATTACTTTTCCTCATACTGTGCGTCACAAGCGCGATGGAGATTGAAAAGTTCCTCATTGAGTACAGGCAACCAATACACTCATGTCGCACGTAATCAACACGACCCAAACACAGACTTCCATGAACTACTTTGTACACCAACATGCTCAATTTGGTCTTTCCTTGGACTCTTACGCGCAGAGAGTTGGGAAACTTCAAGTATGAAAGGGACGAGGATAGTTGGAGGAGGGAGGTGGGGACCCGCTCATAATAGAAACTAGAAGAGGTTGAGGGAGGAAGGTCTTGACCCTCTTCATGGGAAATCCCCATGATGAGATTTGTGGGAAAAGATAAGAAAGAGAGAAATAAATAAATAAATAAATAAATAAATAAATAAAGGAAGGGTGGAGGCCCATTGGGACATCACGTGGTGCATGACCCACCGGTCTCCTTAAAGCCGAAGCATCTCACGAGACCAATGACTCTCTCTCTCTCTTCATTTTCAACTCTCTCCAACAAGCGATTCATCATCATCCCATCACCACCTCTCCATCCCTATTTCTCTATTCCTTTCTTTATCGACACGCCTCTCTCTCTCTCTCTCTCTCTCTCTCTCTCTAATCAACCGAAATCAACTGAAACTTAAAAAGGTCTACACACGTGAGCTAACCTCCATCTCCCGTTTTACCTACTTAATAATGACCCCCCCGAATCATATGTTCTCTCGCATTCTCTTCCCCTTTGCTTATTCTTTAAATCATTATCATGATTATTGAGATTTCGGATTTGAAGCATGACTATAAATAGTAAAGGTTCATCCCATCTTGAAAATTAGATAAACACAAAAATAAGAGGAATAAAGAGCCTTCCATCATTTCTTCGTTTTTTTTTTTTTTTGGGCGAGAAGAATAGGGAGATTTTGTGCGCTTGGATGACATGATTTTGTCTCATGTTCGACTCTTTTAATTTCAAGAGAGAAAGCAAAATTATTTAATTAATTAATAAGTATAGTATTAAAGTCAGAAGCATGATTAGGCGAGTACCCCGTGGTCTAACGTTGAAAAACCCGCGGAAATCTCTAGACCGTATTATGAATGCGATTATTCTCTCCTTGTACCATTCTGGCGTTACGAATCAAGTCCCGTGGCCTTAATTTTTAATATTATATAGTGATGAGTTCTAGTACGTGTGAGTAGGTAATAATGACGTCATCAAATACGAACGGAGGAACTTTTTCTGCGGGTCACAAAAAGGCTCTCCCTCTCCCTCTGCCTCTGTCTCTTCCTCTCCTCAATGAAAGTCCGTTGCCAAAGGCATCTAAACATCCACAATCTTTATGGAAAGAAAACATGGAAATGAAAATAATAAATTAAAGTAATTCCTCCATTGATAATCTCAGATATATTGTTAAAACATATACAGATTAAGCCCAAAAAAGAAGAAAGAAAACAAGGAGATGATGATCCATCAGGAGTTTACTATATGTCCCTAACAAATAATTACATTGGATCTTTAACTAGCTACAAGCCCTCAAGCAAAAATTATAGGGGGTTGTGATTTGGGGTCTATATATGTCTCTCTCTCTCTCTCTCTCTGTGTAATATCTCTAAAACCCTAATAACTTCTAATCAGCAAGCAGCAGATGGATTGGTAAAGTGATGACTGTATAAGTGTGATTTTGTCGTCATCGAAAAAGGGCCCTTCGTCGGCGCCGCGCCGTCGACGCTCGGGCCCGCACCAATCCGCTCGCACGAGGGGCACATGGTGAGGGTCGCCGCGGGCATGTGCATGTAAAAGGGTTGGGCCAGTTTCAGGGCCTTAAGCTCTTGGAGCTCCTTCTGCAATCGCCGGTTCTCGTCGGTCAGCGTCTCACAGCACTTCTTGAGGAACTCACAGTCCACTTCGGTCTGCTTGAGCTTCGTCCTGAGGAAGAGACCAAGAATACATTGATGAACATCTCTATCACATCAAAACGAACACCCCAATAAAAAAAAAATCACTATATTACTGAGCAAATGAAGATTACATATTTCACGATCGAAGAAGTGTTCCAGATTTTGTAGGTTTGCGTACGTGAAAGTTATGAAGAAACCGTGTATTATTTGTATCTTGTGCAGTTATCAAAAGGTTAAACCACTGATTTTTATTAAAAAAAAAGTATTTTATGGTTTTTAAATATTAAATAAAATCACCACCGCAAAAAATGGATAAAGAGTGTAAAGGAAATTTTGAATCATTTGGGGGTATGAATTTACGTGAACGCAATTTGCCGTGCCGTACTCGTAACTTGCGCTTGGAGCAAAAGTAGTATCTCGGAGGAAAGTATAAGTTATGGCCTATATTGACTTGAATATATTGGAAAATGCATGAGGAATCTATCTATTATGGCCTATATTAAAATTTGTACTTCGTTTGCGGGTGCTATGAATGATCTGTTACCTGGCTCTCCTGTTTTGAAACCACACTTCGACTTGGCGGGGCCGTAGATTCAACTGCCTCGCTAGAGCTTGCTTTTGCTTCTGTTTCCATTCGAAAAAAGTACAGAAAAAAAGCCAAATATCAACACCAAACTAATTTTGAGAAAACGAAGAAGAAATCGAGTGGATGGTAACAGACGGACAGAAAGAAATGAAAAATCTTCCATGCAGTCGATCTCAGCCGTCGGGTGTATGAATCGTTAGTCGTTGCGAAGGAAAAGATCATTCAGTCAACCGTGGGCCTTTGAGAGAGAGAGAGAGAGAGAGTGATTACAGGGTTGAGAGTGCTATGCTGTTTGAAGCTCTCTTCCAGAAGAGCAGACTGTTCCTTAGTGAGCCGGAGCTTCTTCCTCGCATTCGCGCCGTCGTCGTCCTCGTCGCTCGCCTTCGATGACACCCGCGTCTCGACCTCGGCCTCCTCGCTGCTGAGGTCCCTCTCCCTCTTCACCCGCGGACTCGAGAACGACGACACCGCGCTGAGGCTGTTGTGGCTGTGCGGCGAAGCCTGGCGATACAAGTGGTCCGCCGGAGGCTGCTCGTCGCGGGTAGCTTTGGTCGTGCCGGAGAGGCACAGCGTAAGAGAGGGCTCGAAGTTAAGGCGCTGTTTGGCTTGCCTCTGGGCTTCGATCTTGAAGGGCGTCTCGAGGCCAAGACTCAGAACAAGGCCTGTGTTGCACAGATCATCTATGCCCATTTGAGGAGATGGTGGGAGATTGATTTGGTCTTGTGTTCTTGAAGATGAAGGAGAGAGCTTGAGAGAAAAGAGAGAAAGAAGAGAGGCGTTGATTGGAATGGCAGAGAAAGAAGGTGGGGGTCTAAATAAGAAGAAAGAATGATGAGACTTTTCTTTTTCTTTTTCTTTTTCGTGAGGGGGGTGAGAGGGCGTTGGGTCATGGTGGGTGGGTGGCTATGATTATTAATCAAACGAAGGAATGAGTATAAAAACGAATCTCATTGGAAATTATGAAAAGTCCTCTCTCTCTCTCTCTATCTCTCTCTCTCTCTCTTCTCTCGCTCTCTCTCTCTCTCTCTACATAGGTTGACCATTTGAACCCCACCACAGTCATCCGCATTATAAATAACAGACGAACTAGGAACCTACTCTCTTATCTCTCTCTCTCTCTCTCTCTCTCTCTCTCTAGCTTTTTCTTTTTTTTGGTCTGACTCTAACTTTTTTTGAAAGGATGCTAGACTACACAGCAACAGTGAAAAAATGGGGTTTTGTGCGGGGCGGATAAAATATGGGACGTGGGTTCACATGGGGGAGTGGGAAACACAACATCAACGGAGTGATTCGTCCATCCTTTGCCACCCATTAACGTACAGATTTAACTATTGTTGATATCTCTCTCTCTCTATCTCTCTCTTCCCACGCAATTATATTATCCTGCCTTTTTCCGAGTATCAATTATTGTCCACCTATGTTTTCAGCTTGTGCCCCAGTTTCCCATCAGAAAATATGAAAAAGAAGGGACAAAAACAAAATACATATCTTAGCATGTAACACACTTTAGATTTGAAGTACATGTCTCATTTTGCTCTTTTCATAACATAAGCAATCATATGTGCAGATCATGATGACAAATAAATAAATGGTTAGTGCTTTCCATTGATTATCATTAGCTGGTGATTTTCTGCTAAGCCTGAGTAGACAAAGCAAAAATCACAACTTCATCAAGTTTATAAACTATAATTGATATGAAAAGTTCCATCAGAAGCCTAAGTGATTGGATGTTGCTTTTGGTTCTATTAATGACGGACCACATGAACTGTCCCCCACTCCCATGCCTGGTTAAACTGGGTAGAGATGGGTTCATGTCACCTTGCTTACCAATATCAATTTATTTTATTAGTAAGGGATGGTTGCCTTGTTTTTTTCCCTTGATCATGAATGTGGAGATTAGAAAGTGATGCGCATTATCTAAATCTATCATCGAAAACAGCTTCTTTGTTCTTTGTTTGTTGTGTGAAAAAGCAAAAAAAAAAAAAAAAAAAGGAGAGAGAGAAAGAGAGAGAGAGAGAGAGGGGGGGAAACAAGCAAAGTAGGTACAAGACACCATTGAAGTTTTCAAAGAGTTATAATGGTGCCGAATATGATTCATCAACAAGAATCCGGATCTTTGCTTAACTAGAAAGTTGATGGGGTGTGCATTGGGGCCTACTAATCTGTACATGTATAAGCGCATTCAATAATGCTTTGTCGGCTATGCTGATGAGGAGTTAGGTCACCCAAAAAGCATGATAGAAGCTCAAAAAAATAATAATAATTCCAATGTAAAATAATTCAAAGTGGGGGCAAAAGAAAGAAAAGAAAAGGAGACTCTGGACAACAACAGGAGGGAGCTTCTATTACTGGTTGGTTTCACTTGTAGGCAATGATCCATATGCAGGAAAAAACTGTGGAATGATTGGAATTAGATCTCAAACTGATGAAGAGCCTGATGGGTCCTCATGGACCACCCCATTAATGGTGTGGAAGTGGTGCATCATTTTCCAGGGGAGACAACGGTCAAATCATTCATGATACTAGATCATGGTATGTTCAAGATCTTTTTATTTGTGAAGCAAGAGGATTTAAGGTAATCACACGCCTTGCACATTCAAATCAGTGGAGATCTTGTGGGTCTATGTTGGGGAATGTAGGTAATTTCAATGTCAAACCCATGTATGTTGCGATCACCACCTCAGTCTACAAGGCGATGCGTAAAGGCTCTGTTTGCCATAACATGTGACATTAATGCTAATTTGGCTGTGAAGATTTGATTTTAATTTTTAAAACCTTTTTTCTATGTTGATACCCCCTACCCTTTGATCTTTATTTTTTGTTGTTTCTAGGCAGTCTTAGTTGGCCCCCCAGCCACCCTAGATGTGGCTCACTCATTTCCGGATGGATCTATAGAGCACTATAAAACTTAAGATTGCACGAGACTTATCTTTTCATGTAAACTCATATTTAAGTTATGTGGGATAAGAGATATGTCCAAAATCCGACATCTTGATCGTGTCTCCGATACCACTGCTGGTATAGGAGTCCACTGCGAGCACAATATTGTTGGTTGTAGCTTTTCCGGACCCATATGGCTTTAGAATAGATACATTTTGCAGTTTAAAGTTGATGTGGAATTAGAAACATATCTGAATATCCAACATTCTGGGGAAGGGCTTGAAATTGTTGTCCTTAATTTCTTTGGATGTTGTCATTTTCTTCTAACATCTCCTCAAGTACACTTCTAGATCGCATGCAATCGTCCAGCCGGACTATAGAGCCCGGGAAGACTGCTTGCGTTCAGCGGCGTTGCCCTGTGAGGAGCTCGACAGGACCATCCCCTGCAGTCCTTAGGTTCAGGATTGTCTTCAATGAGTGAAATTAAGGTGTTTCTTTTAGGTTTTTCTAAACAAACAGAGTTGCCACCAATCAGTTTTTTAAACTTGGCCAAGTGGACCTTAGGATCTTAAATAGTTTTAGGGAAGTAAACTATCTAATTATACATGTGGATGTGACCGGTCTGTTGTAAAATCAAAGATCTATGGTTCGGTGGTTTGATAATGTGTTTGGAAGCATTAACACCCTTACAACGCCCGTACGACACTTCATTTTCGATTAAGTCCTTTAAATTCCGTTGCCATTTCATTTCCTAAAATTTTACATGATTTTTCTTTCTTTAGAGAGATAATCGAGAAACAAGGTTCCCACCGTGTTATTCCCTCGGAAATTACTCAATCTGTCATGTGTGCTTTTGTATTTGGGAACATTAACAGACGTCTGCATGATTAGGATACAAAAATGATGTATAACGACATGTCATGTTATGACATGTTGTGTGATGACTTTGTCATGTCACAACTTGTCATGTGTTGGTGGGATGCATGGATCCCAGTGGAATGTCTATGTATGTGCAGTTAACTATATGTCCAGATCTTTTATCTGATGATGCATGTATGCATGTTTTAAAATTAATAAGCCATTTTTACTTGTGACATTCTTATCTCAGGTCTAGTTTGGAACGGACTTCGGAATACAGGGTGATTATCAGGAGCCAGGGTTTAGAAATTTTATGTAAGAGAATAATTCACAAGTCAAAAATAGAGTTTTGCCTAGATGAAGATCTCTATAACATTCGCAATGGGGTCAATGTCTATGTAAGAGTGGTGCTCAAGCCGACTTGGCGAGCCTGATGAGGCGATGTAATCTTGGTTGAGTTTTAATCTAAGCGGATGATAGTCCCAAACTCATCATCCTCACCAATTCTTGGATAGTCAAGACATGTTAGCTATGAAAACAGCATCCCAAAATCTCCATAACTATAATTTAGAACGTAGTAATGAAGAAAAAAAGATATGTGCACCTAATTTGGAATCCAATGTTCTTGACATGGAAAAGTGATAATCCAAAACTCAAGTACTCATCCTCTATTGCTTTCTATGTCACTGACTCAATAAGATTGTCCCTCATGAATTGCATCTAGTAACTATTCCTTATGTGAGGTTATTTATGCTTTAGAGAGACTTGAACATTATTTATGTAGGCTTTATAGGACCTCCTTCGTAAAGCTGTCAATGATAAGGCTTTATCATTTCCCAAGGTCCCGGACAACCCCCGTAATAGAAGACTTCAACTTAGTTGGGGCATCGCCCCTTCCATCTTTGATTGATTTTGCTTATTGGCGCCCTGTTGCGGCCTGGTTTCCCTTCTTGGTGCCTCTCCTCTTCTTCTCCTCTTTATTTCTTTTCCTTGTGCGAGCCACAATGTTGTGTGCTCTTTGCCCTTGGCCCCTGTTTGGCCTTCTTTGCTGCTGCTTTTATCTGCATTGTATCTCTCTTGCAGCTCTCCCCCCCCCCCATCTTTCTTTTCCCTTGGCCCCGGCCCCCTCCCACTCGTTTGGATTTGTTGTCCTTCTAAGTGTGAGTTGGTGCCGGGTCTCCTCCCTTTGCTGTACTTCTGTATAGCTTTTTGTGCTTAAGTCTATATACCTATTACCTTTTACAAAAAAAAAAAAAAAAACATTATTTATGTAGTGACTTCTAGCTAGGCTTCACACAGTAACTTCACTAATACAAATATTTAAATAGGTAAAATAACGGTCTAGGGAAACTATGATTATTCTTAGGTTAATTCCTAAGAATAATAGAGGTAAAAGCACATTTTTGCAGTTTTTTTTTCAAAGGGTAATATAGACATTACGACGGCCCATTTTTATGAAAAATCTAACTTAAAACAAGCAGAGTACCAATTTTTGTTTAATAATTCTAGCCTAGCTTTTTCATCGTTGTAATATTAATTTTATTTAGGAGGTTCAGAACTGTTACTTATCTCCTTGGGAAATTTGTTTACTTCATACCCTCATGTGATCGCCGGAATCTTCAACCTTGAACTTCATCGGAATTTCCTCAAGATGATTAACACTAAGAATTGGAGACAAGGGCACTCTTATAGGGGAATTTCGTAAGCCACGGGATTCTTTGGAAATGTTAGATCGGCCCTCCAAAAGGATGTAAAAAAACCCCACTCAAAAGGCTAGGCCATTCGTTTGAAGGATCATAAAATCTAGGGCTAAGCATATTGCACCAACTAAACCAAGAATTGCCTGGATCAAGCCGGACTAACCGGTTCTAGGCAAATCATGAGGGCATCGGTCTGGTTTGTGATTCCATTAATGAAACCAATGATTTTCGGTCCGATTCTCAATTCTGAGGGGAAATTAGGCCAAACTAGATTGATGAAGTGGACTGACTATATATTTCTACTTTTTTGTTTTCTTTAAAATAACAACAAACACTAAAATAGCAACAAGTCTAGTATTATTATTTTTTTTAAGGGAGAGATTTATCTTTAGAATGCTGAAATTTGAATGCGGAATTGCAAAGTGACCAATCCATTGGACTTAGACTGAACCCGACCGATTGGTCTAGTCCAGTTTCCGGTCCCAAGATTGTCTAGCAAGCCTCCAATCCTAGAAACTAGGAACTAGTCCGTTTCTTGATTCTTGGAAAGGACTAGACCGGATCAACTCTTGGAAGGCACATGACATGAAGTACCAACACTCTTTAGAAGCTTTTGTGTTATGTCCGACATTTCGACACATGTCCGACATGTTACGACAAGTTCCAGCACGCGATCAACAAGTGTTGGAAAATCTGTCACATGGTCAACTTTTCTTGACACACTCCAACACGCGAGTCCAAAATTCTAACATGCGATTCTGATACATATGGGTCAATTTTAAAATTTTCAATACTTAAGGGGTCAAAATGTAAATATATGAAAAAATAATGAAAATAACAACAATAAAGAGAAAAGAAGAAAATTCTTACTATCAAGTTTTTCACTTGTGAGTTCTAATACTTGATTAGGCTAATTGGGGTTTAAATTTTCCCGGAGGGTCGCTTGTCATGTGCAAACATATCCGACTATGTTGTCTGGCAGCCTTTTCTAGGAGATCCCATGTCGTTGTGTGGTTGCATCTGGGAAAAATGTCGGACAAGGTTGACGTTTGCCATGAGGAGTCAGATTTGATTAGAATTTGGAATTTGAGTAGTTTTGTTACTTTCATAATGAGACTCGGTTAGAAAATTCCCTCTTTTTGCTGGTTTATGATTAGTGATTCCGTGACCCAATTGTGGGTAGTTGGCTCATGGTAAGAAAGATTGATAAGGATGAAGCAGAAGAGACCTAATATTTGTGTGATTCATAGATTCGTGAAAGCAGACTTAAAGTTGTGATTTTTTTTTTTTTGCTTTTTGCCTCTTGCAAGCGGCGTACACAAGTTATCTCTTTTGGTCTATGTCATTGGCTTGTAAATTATCTCTCACATTTTCCATGGTGAATTTAGTGTTCTTGTCTTGGATTTTCATTTTTCTCAAACCTTGTTTTGCAAAGGAGCTCCAAGCTAGTCTTTATTAAGAACTCTGAATTCTATCTGGGATTATAAGAAGTCTCACTAATCTTTGACAAATGTAAGAAAACATGACATGTTTCTTTAAGTCTACTCTTTTGTGTTTGCAGTTTTGAATTTCTTGCTCAATCTCTATCAAATTAAAATAATAAATGATATTAACAAATGTTGGATTAATTTTTTCAGTAGAAATTAATTCTATGTTCTTTTTATTTATTTATTTATACATTATATATAAAAATATATATTTAATATATAACATGTCAGAACGTATCGGAATTCTCTATTTTTTTGAAAGATAATTTGTTAGCGTATTGCATCGTGTCGTGTCATGTATCCGTGTTGATGCTACATAGCAATCACCAAAAAAAAAAAAAAAGCCTTCTAAGAGCTAATTTAGCCTTTCCGAAGGCTGAAATGGCCCTTAAAACGGCAAAAAATTCCCTTCCAAAAGGCTAGGCCAACCATAACGGCGCTTGGCCAGACCTAACATGGAAAATGCCAACTTGGCACATCTCTAGGCTAGCACTGTGGAAGTTGAGGTGGAACCCATCGGTCGGGCCAAATCATTAAATCCCCGATAACTCAAGATCAGACGGTTGTGAGCAAAAAATATAATATCTTAAGATTCGATCATCCGATTTAGAAAAATCGTGTATCATTGGAAAGCTCTTCCTGAGTAAGAACCAATTTTACCCTTTGAACATACTTCTAATAGAAGTAATATTTGTGGTTGATCTTGGCCATTGCTTAGGTAAAAAATTAGGAGTCTACACATGGAAACCAGGTAAAGTTAAACGAAATGCAAAAGATTGAATGGCTAAATAAGATGTGATATACAAGATAATAAAACGAGAAAGGAAAGGATTTAATTGAAGATGTAATGTAAGTTTGATTGGAGAAGTCTCACATACAATGTGGCTATTTATAACCCACGATCAAGAATTGCAAATGGTTATTAAATTTAAAAGATGGATTCTTAAACCTATCTTCGGGAAAAATAACCCCTAATTCTATGTGATTACAAGATGTTACAACAACACTAATCCACAATAAGTTATAAAATCCTAAAATAGCGAAAATAAACATGATCACCCACTAGTTATGAATCTTCTATCATCTGCTAACACTTATCTAAAAGAAGCAACTTATGCAAACATATCGCTATTCAACAATTAAATGTTGATGTAAATGACTTCATCCTCAGTGAAGTTTCTCATCGATAACTGATGTTTGTTATCAATAACTTCTTTGACAAGTTATCGACGCTCTTCAAGTTGTCAACTATTCTTTTCATCGATGACATATGTTGTTCACCAAACTCTACTTTTATTGATTAAATTTGTCACTTTTCAAGCATAACCAAAAGTTAGTCATTTTTTTATGTTTTTTTTTTTACATAAACACACTTATGTATTGATTAGAGATGGAAATTACATCCTACGACTAAAGCATCCACATACAATAAGTCCGGCGATCCGAGCGAGAGAAAAGAGTGAAGTTTTGGGCCGGGTGAGCTAACCGGGCTTTGGC
Organism: Eucalyptus grandis; assembly: GCF_016545825.1. NCBI lineage: Eukaryota > Viridiplantae > Streptophyta > Magnoliopsida > Myrtales > Myrtaceae > Eucalyptus > Eucalyptus grandis. Next base: position 16,278,908 of record NC_052620.1, read on the forward strand.
AGCCCAGTCAGCCACTAGGTTAGCCGTTCGGCGCAGTGTCGCAAAGAGAGAAGAGAAAGTGGGATAACCAAAATAGGGTTTCTTCGATCATTGGCCTCTGCTCCCATGGCGGCGAAAGACCATTCACGATCTCAACTAGTTGAAGACGGTCGGTATGAAGATCGATGGGGGTGTTGTGGAGTCCTCGATGATAGAGATGTTGGAGAGACAGATTCAGCGCCTGGAGCTCCGATTCGAAAGGTGAGGTTGCTGGAAAACACCTTGAGTAAATGTCAGTGATTTTACCTTGATCATCTCGGCAAATACTGGCCATAGATCCTGCCGAATTGCCCTCTTGATAACTCCCGTCGATATTACATTTCAGGACGCCCTGTGCCGGAGGTCGCCAAAGTTGATCGGGTGGAACAGAGTCAAGGCCAGAGCTTGAACTCGATCGGTAGATGCCTGCAACAGAAGACTGATATGCTGATAGTTGTGCCAGAGCCGATTCCACTACCATGGAGGGATTCGGACGGTGATTCCGAAAAATAAGATGATTTCTTTTCTTCCAGATCTGCCAAAAGATGGTGGCAACTACCGCTAGCCCGGGAGAGGGATTAGGTAACATTACATTTTCAATTAGCCACTGTGTAATACTGGAAACAGAAGCTGTAGAGGAGGATAAAGCAAGCTGTGAGTGTGACCAAATAGTGCACGTCCATGAACACTGAAGAAGCAAATGTTCAATTGTTTCAAGAACAGATTGGCAGCAGATTGGGCATAAGGGGTCTTGAACAATCCGACGGTTGAAGAGATTAGCTCGGGTTGCGAGAGCATTATGGCAGACGGACCAGAGGAAGCTACGGATTTTGGGAATAGTCTTCATGGACCATATGTTCCGCCAGAGACTCTGATTAGTCCAGTAAGAATTTGAACCCTGTAACTCTTGTAGTTGGCTGTCTGATTGTACCATTGCATAATAGTTACTCTTAACAGTGTATTTTCCAGTCGCTGTAGCTGACCATATAAGTTTATCTTCAGAAAATAGTGGTCTGATAGGTAATGATAGTATTTCTTGAACCACTTGTTCTTCAAAAAATTTCCTAATTAGTGGCATCTTCCAGGATTGGGTATCCTGATCAATAATATCTGCCACTCTAACTGGTTCTGCTTGAGCTGTAGGTCCGTAGATGATTCCCATAGGTAACCAGCGATCACCACGAATACGAATAGAAGCCCCATTCCCAACAGACCAGCGTAGAGTTGGTAGAATAGAGTCCTTCCTTGTAGGATGCTCGCCACCCCCCGGGACGGCCTATTTCCTCGGACAGGCGACGAAAATTTGAAGAGCGAAAATACAAAGCTTTAAACAAAGTTCCCCATAGCGAGTGAGGATTAGTTAACATTCGCCAAGCCTATTTCCCCAAAAGTGCCTTGTTCAAAGAGAGTAGATCACGAAATCCCATTCCCCCTTGAAGTTTCTGAGTTTTCAAAACATCCCATCGCTTCCAATACACCCCTCCCTTCTGCTGATTAGTTCGCCACTAGAATCTTGCAATACACTTCTCAATAGATGAACAAATAGAAATAGGCAACTGAAAAATCATCATTGCATATTGTGGAATAGCCTGAATAACAGATTTAATTAGGATTTCCTTACCCCCCTTAAAAATGAACTTCTCCTTCCATCCCTCAAGCTTAGCATTAACTCGGGCAATAATCCATGAGAACATTTCTTTCCTTGACCTACCCCAATCCGACGGTAGGCCTAGATATTTTCCAGTCCTTTGTAAAATTGGGACCCGAAGCTCCTCAGCCATATTTTGCTGTAAAGTAATAGGACAGTTCTTGGAAAAGATAATGCCAGACTTGTTACGATTAATTAACCGACCAAAGGTAGCCACACAATAGAGGTTCAAAAGATTTGTTAAATTAACATATGCCCTTTTAGAAGAATTGAATAACTTATCGATCATTTGATTGTTTTAAATTAGATAATCAAGAGTTATGCTCCCTTTGTCATTGGCAAATCTGATTTTTCATTGCTAAATTTTATCTTGATCAGATTCATCATCTACTTCATATTTTTCCATTAAAGCCACATTTTGTGGAAAGTTTTTAACGTGGCCCTCTTTCTTTTGTCTTTAAGTAGTTGTTCACACTTAGACACTCTAGTTGTCAATTGAAAAAACAATCGGATAAATCTTGGCTTTCGAATTTTTTTTCTAAGATTATATTTCAACCCATTGAAAGCCAAATTCATGAAATCTTTTTCTAAGAGTAAAGTAAGGCATCCTTCAACCAAAAAAAAAGAAGGTAAGGCATCCATTTGTAGCCTTCTTAAATTGAACAACAAATTAATTGACCGACTCATTACTATATTGACAATATATGATCAAATTAGTAATCGATACCTCAAGTATCACTCTATAAAATTGTGAGTGGAATTATCTTTCCATTTCAGCCCGGTTTTCACCAGAATTAGGTGTTAAGTTAGCGTATCAAGTGAAAGCAATTTCCGACAAAGTCAAAGGAAATAACGTAAGTGTTTAAACCTGTTTGTCCCTACATTGAGCTATAAGATGACTAATTTGTTCGATGGTCGATTATTCATCTTCGCCAGTAAAAATGCAAAAGTCATGGGTTTTGAAGTCTCTAAGTAAATATTGATTATTGACCTATTCAGGATGTAATTTCCTATAAATAGGTAGGATAACACCCTTGTCTAACCCCAATTGTTGTTGGACATCTTTGACAATCTTTGTTGGGTTCAATTGCAGATTTAATTGACCATTTTGGCCCCTAGGTGGTACTGCTAATCTTTCTAGATTATCAATGGTAAGCATGTTAGGCCTAATAGAAATGTTCACATTGGATGGTACCAATGGAACCACTAGCCTTACATTTTCATCATTTGGTTTGCGAAATTATTGTTAGAGATTTGGTTGTTTTGACCAACATTACTAGCATCAATAAATGAAGAAGGATGAGGAATGTGCCATGTTACCACCGGATTGAGTGGTGGTGATTGATTGGATGATCCTGGCCTCCGAAAGAGCATCATTCACAGCATTAATAATGATTGACTTGATCAAGTCATGTGACTCACAATATAATTGGTCATATTGTTTTGCTACAAGTTGAATAACCTCTTCATGGTAGCCAACATATGATGATTTGGTGTAACTTCTCTCACTATTCTTCAATGAGATGTCGTGGAAGTTCCGCCCCTGGCGTTGGCATCCTTCAGCCACTTAGATGACTGAAGATTCCAAGTGCTTAGCAACTTAATCTCCACTTTTGACACTATTATTATCGTTGGCAATATAATCAAACTCTTGTTAATTTCTAGTTTTTTCCATCTTAGTCTCCTTGAATCAACAAAATGCGTCCCATCAAAAATGACAAAAAAATGTTTCATCAAAAAGTGTCAATTAAATACCTTTAAGAATATGAATGGATTGATATAAATCGACAAATGATATGAATGGTTATTTCCAAGCAAATTGCTATTCGGAAGTATTATGTCAATGTCAATGACTTTAATCCAGTGAAGGTATTCATTGATAACTATTGTTTGCCATCGATAACTTCTATAGCTAGTTATAGATGCTCTTCAAGTCATCGGCTATTCTTTTTATCAATCACTTTTGTTGTTCATCAAATTTTACTATTATTAATTAAGCCTACCACTTATCGATTATAATCAAAAGTTGATCATTTTTGGGTGTCAACAAATCGTCATGGCTAGCCTGGTCCTAGGTGGTTTTAAGTTTATTCACCATCTCAGGGTTCCGGTCGAGTTTGGAAGTTTGTCTCCGACTAGCCCGGCTATCGGGTTTTCCTATTAAAATGGCCGATATAGTTTGTACACGAGGAACGACAAGGAACATCAAGACAATCCTCGGGCACTACTCCCTTCCTAAGCAGACAAAGAAAAGGAAAAGGCAATTTGGAGTCGTAAACTTCCTCTGCAATCTCATTAATGAGCTCGCCTATTTCCTAGGTCATCTATGAAACTGATTTACCTTTTTTAGGCCAGAGTGAGACGAAAATGTGGGATACGTGTCGAGTGGTGCTTCTGTACTTGATTTTAGCGAACATTTCATATTAATTTCGTACACCTCATTTTGTACTTTTTTTTTATAAATATATGTAATGGATCTAACAACAGCATTATCCGAATATTTTTGGCCTCGAATCGACGGATAACCACAGCCAAGAAGATACATTATATAATATAATTTATCCTTTTCTGGACAGAAGTCGATAGGCATTGACCTCGACACAGTTGGGGAAATAATAATCTGTAAAGACATGATGATACATGTGGCATCTTCCCCAACTTTCACTTTATGACATGATCTGGTATAATTGCTAATGCCATTACAATAATCTTCTATTTAATTAGTAATATTTACCGACCAAAAAAAAATAGTAATATTTGATTCTGATCTCGTCCTCAGAACAAGCAAACAAAACCCAATCAATGCTAAGGTGTTATAGTGGTTAATTATGAGGCTAACACTAACCTTATCTTATATTTCGCACATTTTTCTGAGAGCCAATGTGGGTACCGAGTGGTTTTCAAGCATTAATTAAATACGTTCATGGGTATGTGGCAGGAGCAACGAGACTAATCCACAAGTCGTCCGACTATCCAATCACGAAACGTCTATCATGGTTGAGTCAATCTAAGGTTAATTAAAGATTATCTAATTTTCAGTAATATTATAAATAGTTGTCTCCATTTCTTTCCAGTAGTAGCTGATCTTATAAATAATATAATAAATAGTGTTCTCAATATTACTATAGTAGTTGACATAGGCTTTGCATGCGATAATAGATGTTTATATTATTAGACAGTGATCTTGTGCGGAATTTGTTTGAAGTATTTTGTATGCTAACCTTTGCCCATCTAACAACATATAAGGTTTCTTTTCTGATACAAATGACATGGGATGTTTAGACTTTTAATTCATCATTTTCTCATATATGAACTCAAATCTTCCATCCATAAATATAAACAAATCAACCCACCAATCATAAGCCTCCTATAACCTCACAAATTTGGCCAAAATTATAAGATGTCTCATTTAAACTTTAAATTATAAAAAAAAAAACAGAATGCATATATTTCATAATAATTAAGATGGTAAAATACTATAACCCTATGTCTAAAAGACATGAGATCTTCAGATCATTTCTTATTCAGGTTCCCTGAGGGAAGAGGTAATTTCTTCAAAATTTCCCATTTATTTCTTAAGATCGTAATTTTAATTTAATAGCAAATGATTTTTCTCGAAAAATAACAAGAAAAATAGACTTCTGCTAAAAGAAATAAGGAGAAAAAAAAAAAAAAAGCTGTTGACCCAAAGAAAGAGAAAAAGAGAAAGGCGATGGTGTCTTTTTTATTCTTGTTCTCAGAAAAAAAAGAAATACGATACATGAGCACAATATCTTAATATTGGCAAAAAGAAAAAGAATTGGAGGGACGAGCGCATGTCAAGCTTATGAGCTTGTCGACAAGGGTAGAGAGAGAGAGAGAGACAGACAGGTGGAGCCCACCAATGATTTTGTATGATGGGCATTTGATTCCGTGGGGGTTTGATGATTATGGAGCGTAGAAGTTGGCAATGATGGAGGGAGGAGAGAATATGAGATAAGGTTTCCTTCAATGCATTCACTTCACCTTCCTCAGCCTCCTCGCCTTTATGGCCAGCCGACCATCTTGCTCATTCTTCACACGCAATTATTACCATCTCGTCTTTTCTCTCCTTTTTAGGCTCTTTTTCTTCTCCTTCAACTCAAAAAAATTCTGAGTCCTGACCCTTTATATGAATAGATTTAATAACTTTTTTTCCATATTAACAAGTGTCGAAAGATAATTGGTTAAGGAAAAGTCCGATTTTAAAAGTATTTATTCAGGAATTTTCCTTATAAATATAAACAATCAACATCTTTTCTCATTTAGTATTTTCTAACATATGCCTCGTAAAAATGAGTCTACATTATTAGGATCTTGAAAATCAACCATATTCCTCATTTGGATACTTAACAAGTTTTTTTATCTTACTGAAAATGTACTGTGTAAGTTTTATTAATAAATGATGACATGACACTAAAACTAATTGCTTAGAATTTTTATTGCGTTAATCTCTCTTGGAACCAACCGTCGCAATCAAGGAAGCAAAGAATAATGCTCTGTCCACACTGCCCATGATGACTAATAAGTCTAAAGAGTACATGGTCTCTCTCAAGCTCCAATAATGGAGTGACTTTTAACTTGTGCATTCAATCATCTTTTGGCAACATGTACAATTTGATTCTCTTCTCATTTGGTGACGGCCTTTAGAAGAACCAAAGTTGAGACCAATTTTCCCTAACTTAAGTCAACTGCCTAAAGAATTAATTCCATCCTCCTTATGCTCCTCATCCATCCTCATTTTCAATTATTGATTCCTTCCTATGACATACACATAGACGCAAAAAGAGAGAAAAATTCCTTAAAGTGTACATTGAAGATATCAAAGTGTTCCTTTGAGACAAAAAGTGGAAAAGAAAGATTTAGGAAAAAGGAAAAAAGTAAAAGGGGAGATAATATATGCAAAATCCGAAATTCTTTATTCCCCCGAATAATCAAAATTGCTGGCTTTGATGATTCCAATTATTTTCTACTGTTGAGTAGTGGAGCAGTTCTTGATTGCATAAGAGGGAATCGGATATTTTCTCCCCCTTCGAGAGGAAAGAATAATACCATATGTTTTTTCTTTGGCAGGCATAATATGTATTTTCACTACTTTTTGTTAATTACTTTGGGCCTTTTTGATAATCCAATCAAGTGCTGAAAATAAAAAATTCGGCACTTAATAAGATCAAGTGTCTCTTTAAAACTTAAAATATAATTTGTTTAAATTATTCAATTAAGTCAAGAATCTATTTAATCTTATAAGTAAGGAGGGCTTACTTAATTCTTGCAATAGAAAAAATATAATTGATAGTAATTAGAATCTTGTTAAATATTCTGATAAGATTTGGCAAAAATGATTTTTTTTTTTTTTGTATTTGGTTAGAGATCAAAGATATTAAGTTGTTAATTTTTAATTGTCGCCAAATAGCTTTTTAATTCTATTTCCATCAATTAATTTATGAACACTTAAAATTCAACTTTAATTTGCATAATTTTACTATAAATTTTACCAACAACTCTGATCTCTTTCAACAAGTTATTATCGCCAGCTATCAAGAATACTCTTATTCAAGTTTATAAGAGAAAAAAAAAATTGCTGGGTAGTTGTTTGCTTTTCTTTCATAAATAAATTGAATTAAGATCCTGCAGGGGTTCTATAACTCAATAAGATCACCCATTCAAATTTTTACTAAACATGGGTAACTTGCTTTGTATTAAGGTCATAGTAAAAAATTTAAATTTAATCGGTTCATGAAATTTAAACAAAGTATATAGATTTTTAGGTAGCTAGATCTCTACGCTCGTATTCCTGGATTGAAAAAAAACTCCGTTCAGTTCAACAATATATAAAAAGAAACTCAACTCAAACTTCTCATCCGTATACAAATGCATGGCTACAATATTAAAACCGCAAGTTAGCTTGTTAATCATCTTTGCTCTTAAAGATCTGGAAACGAAAATTAGGATTTAATTAACCTCATGCACGTGAGGGCATCTTCTCTTTGTTATCCGTCCATGAGTCTGGTAAGGAACCTGGAAAAGCTCCCAAAAAAAATTGATAAAGTGTTCTGGAAGGGACAATATCGCAGTCCTTGTCTCAGGGAGGCATGCCTAACCCTCAATCATATAATTGGAAAAACAAAAGGAAAATAAAAAGCGAACAAAAAGTCTAAAGGAATAGTTACTGTCATTATACCCAAAAAACGAAAGTGCAGGAGCAAGTTGCACTCTAGTTGATTAATAACTCGGAGAGAGAGAGAGAGAGAGAGAGAGAGAGAGAGAGAATTGAGAGAGACAGGTTTATATCACAAGGCACAAAGGGACAACAGGAGTCTAGTCAGATGAAATTGTTTTCTTTTTCTTGGGGGTTTGATTTCAGTAAAGGGATCATCACAGACGCACCGACTTTCAATAAAAGGCTATAATAACTTTTGAAAACTTAGCTTGTCCCACTTGAATTCTCTTTCATGGGGACTTGCTGTGTGAAGCCCTTTTTACATGGATGAATCATGCTTGCGTTTAAAGGTGGTGATAGTGTTGGCTGACCCGTTTCGGCCCCCACCATGCCATTCAGAAAGAGAGAGTCTGCAGAGTTTTTGTTGAATGATTTATAACTTAACATCAACCCCTTAACTGGTCAATTATCTTACTATGTAGATACTTAAAAGTAATCCTTTTGGAGCTTGGCTGGCGAGATATTGGCCAAATTTTTACTGATGATATCAAAGTAGAGCTTCCTTTAATAGATGTATGACTCATGAATAGACTAGACCCATGCTTGATCAGACAAAGACGGAGAAAGATTATAGGGGCGAAAGGGCTTGATTGAAGTGCGACTTTCCTAAAAGCCTTCAAGGATGGTGGATGTGATAGGAATGAAGAGGGCTACACATCAAATAGAGGCATATCATTGGGTGTTTCAAACTAATACTAATGAGGATATCTATTGAGTGATTCATAAGTTAATACATACCTTCAAATGGTCTTAACCTTGATTATTACTAACAATAATTCTTTAGGGCGTTTTTAGCCCACATAGAACGAGCTTGGTTATTATAGAGAGAGGGACAATTGATTGAGGTGTTCAGGGACTGCCAACTAGGATTTAGAGGTCACAGAGTTCAAATTCCACAAATTGCATGAAAACTATTCTGGATGAGAGCTAGTGTATATAAACAAAAGTTTGGACTTAACTGATTTATGTAGTTTTTAAAGTACTATATGGATCTCTAGATAATTAGACCTTTGAGTTCATGTTCTAAATTATCAGGAAAAAAAATGCGATTTCATGTATAGGTGGTTATTGTGTCATTGGCGTAGTCCTAAACAATCGCATCATCAAGCGCCTATTTTGGGAGAATAGGCACAGTTCACCAATAATTTTAGGCTAAACTTTCATTTGAGTAGAGGTACTTCTAAACTTCCACAAATAAGTAATTGTATAATTGAGTATACTAATTAATTGCACACTATGATTGGAAAGACACGTCCTCCACCGCAGTTCAAGGAAAAAACAGAAAGTAGTACAAATAGTCGACGCCTTTCATAATTTTATCCATCTCCAGCTACAATAAGTCCGACAATCAGACGCCTTTCGACGTGGACCAGAGCAGAGTCATTCCAAATTTGTTCGAGTGCGACTTATAAAAACATATTGCGTTCCAAGCGCTGCTTTGATAATATATTCGTGGATTACTATACACAACATTTATTTCAAAAATTTAAATTGTTAAAATACATGTCAATAATAAATTATTCCTTTCGTGTGCAAGACAGGATGAAGACGGAACCACATTAACCAGATAATCGACAAAACAGGAATGGGAAAACAGACAGAATAACATGAATCACGAATAAGAGAAAATGGAGAGGACTGCCAAGATTTGAACCTTTGGTGTATGCTCTGATATCATGGTAAACAAACAATTAGCTCCAAAGTTCAAACTACTAGAAGAAGTGTCAAAATATATTTATTGCACATTACCCAACAATGCATACGTTCAAGGTATGTACCCGGAAAATGCTCTCACGAGTCGTTCATCCGCAAAGCTTAAACTATTAAAAAAGCATAAACAATGTATTTATTGTAAATTACTTAAAAGTTGATATATTTAAGGTTTGTAAATACACGCCCCGGGAAACACCTGAACAATGTCAAGGAACATGGGGCACTTGAGCTTACTAAAATTCGGGCGGGAACCAAATTTTTTAGTCAGCTTGTTCTTAATCAGTCGGTTGTGTGGATAGACACACCCCCTTAGGGCTAGCGCAGTTGTTTGAAACCAAAATGCAATTTTCAGAGGGAAAATTATCAAGAAAGTTCCAAACTTATGTATGGATGTCAATTCAGTTTAAACTTTTCAAGGTGGCCAAATTTAATCCTAAATCTTTTAACAAACTTTCAATATAGTTATTTTGACAAATTTTAATTGAAAATTGTTAACATAAATGTTAACCATCATATGTGATACATTCGGCGCTAGTATGGACAATTTTTAGTATTCTTTTAAATTTTCTTTTTCTAAAAAATGGAAAAAAGAAAAAAAATTCATAACTATACAACAATTGTCCATGTCACTGCCGACAATGCCACATAGGACAGTCGACATCCACGTCGGCGATTTCTAGCCAAAATTGATTAAGAAGATTACTTTAGAAAATTGTCAAAAGATTAAATATTAAATTAGCTAAATTACAAAGTTTATGACTAATTGACATATGTACAATGTGGTTATGACATTTTTGGTAATTATCCCATTTCCAACTTAGAAACAAGAGATGCCATGTTCTCACCAACGGCGTACAAATAAATATAGGTCGAGGCCACCTTCATAGACCAAAGACCTTAATTTAGCCCTTTATGGAACTTGTAGAGTGTTCCATGGAACTTCAAAAGGCCGGGTTTCTGAGCTTGTGTGTCTAGATTATCTTTTGGAAAAGAAAAAAAAACAGATATAGTTCTTGGGAACATATTATGTGCCAATCTAACAATTTCAAGCAAACTCTAGATTCAACTTTTGAAAAATGCACAAATCTACCGAAAGAAAAAAGAAATTCGAACAAATCACACTTTCTTTCTCAATTGCTATGGATACTTTTGTCCTCCAGCTAATCACATCTTGGTTGTTTTGGGACAAACTACAGCAAAAGAACATTCTAAGTGCCATAGCTTGGCAAGCGGGACACATAAGTATCAAAACTTCCGAAAGATATATTTAAATACTAAAATTGGAGAAGAAAAGGCACTTAAGTGCTAATAGCGAGAATTTCTAGCCAAATAACTAACGTGACGTTTTCCTGCAAGAATTTTAAATGATGTGGGATTTCCTTTTTAAATAAATTATTCATGTAAACAAGGCGAACGACATCGCGTTGTCCATATAGACTACGCGAGATGACGCTAAATGATGTTGTTTTGGCACTTGAGTAAATGTTCACTTTTAACCACGGATGACACTTAAATGATCACTTACACTATAACTTGACACTCAAGTAATCATTTTTTAGCCACGACTAGCACTTAAGTGAGCATGGAGGACGACGTCATTTTAGACAAGGATTGCTGAGTGGACATTTTGGTGAGCCACGTAGACTGTTTTTTAATAAAATAATGTTACATCGGATTTCTAACAAGCCCACTAGAGTTAGCACTTAAATGTCCTTAAAAAAAAATGTAGCACTTAAATGTAGCTTTTGAAAATTTTGGCACTTATATATTCCATATTTCCTGTGCGAAATTGTGGTACTAGGGGTATTCTTTGCTTGACAAACAGCTATATTGATTATATTTCTTCGGGTGTGCACTAGTCCCAAGTTGATTTGGGAACCGAATCGTGTTGCGAGCTTCAACAAGGTGAACTTCCAAGGGAAAGTGAATGAATTACTAAATTAAAGATTTAGCGTGGACTCTCCCAAACCTATATTAATCACAACTTTGAAGTGTCAAATTAATCAATTAAATGTGCAATTTAATTCATTCAAGAGTTTCCACCAATCTACTTCAGGTCAAGTGGAAACCCAAGTAAAATGTGGGGGAATATTTTACTTCTATGAACCAAAGATTTATAATGCTTTGATAACATTAGATAAATCTAATGTCCTTTTAATATATTTTTTCTTTCTTTCAAAACTAATTTTTACAAACAATTTTGGTTGATTTTATCTTATGCCACCAACAGACGATGATCATGCGGGCACGTAATCATAAGGCGTAGGATGTGAGTCAATAAGCAGCGACATGGCGAGGCAGGAGGCGCGGGCGGGTAGGCACGGCATTAGGGACAGTCCGCAGAGAGAAAAAGTTTGAGTAATCACGCGTGTTCTCTCCGTGGGTCTTTTTCTATTCTACCTCCCTTTTTAATTGTATCCAAATTATCTATTGTGAACAACCCCCTTAACTTCAATAGAACACTGTGCTTATATAAACAAAGATTAAGACTTTTCTTATATATCCCTTTCCTAAATTGAAATAACGAGATCATGGGATATAGTCAATATAGAAAAATAAGATATCTCTTTCATTCTCTACCCAATAATCGAAAATTTGACTCAAATGTTACATTATTTTTCAATTAAAGAATGCAATATTTCCTGATTTTACTTTTCTCATGTGCATCCCATATGTAAAATTTCGGCTACTATGAGCTTGGTTGAATTTTGTATTCTCTTGGGCTTAGTTTAGATAATCTAGCTCAAAGCATCCTTGCTTAACACAGTCAAAATATAATGCAATTTATGTAGGTTTATTACTATCAAATGACACTAATATTAATATGTAGATGTAATTTAACAATATTTTTTGTTTAGGGGTCATGGTCAATATCTAATTTTAAATGCAATGAACGACTAAAAACTTGTCAAAATTTATATGTCTAACAAATTGATACTGCTAGTTTTGGACGGCTTTCGTGGGAGCCAATCCGATTCTTGATTCCACATAAGGAACTGGATTTACTTAATTTTTTCATTTATTTATTATGATGCAAACCATAAACTATGTTTCAACTCTCTCTCTCTCTCTCTCTCTCTCTCTCCAGTCGCTTTTGCCTTTTCGCCTCTCTCTCACTCTTACCGTCAATTCACCTACACTCTCAATCTCCGCTCTCTCGCACAGCCACAACCAAGCTCGTCCTCTTGTCACCGTCGATCGCCCCCTTGATGATGTAAACAATTATTTAACGAATGAACTGAAAATAATGCTTTCTTTTAATGTTTGAAAACTCTCACTTGCGAGGAATAGAAGAAACAAAAAAGAAAAATGCTAGTTTCAAGGCTAGGTGGGTTGATTCCCAATTCAACAAACTAGGAACCAATTCAACTTGATCCGATTCTAGAGGGGGAACCAATCATCCCCACATATTTCATAGAGCATCCTGTGCTTATACAAAATAATTTGTGTATCGAGTTGCATCGTATGGAACATTTTCCTCATCCGGAAGACAATCTGCGTCCATGATCCATGCATTTTCTTCTTTTCCTATTGGCTCTTCATTAGGACATTGAGCCAACCCAAGTATTTATGTTTGATCTATACTTTGTATAAATTAAATCTGGAATAGGAGTTCAACCGTAAACTTAATTATACGGAGAAAGCCTATTCAAGCTTTTACAAGTTGTTAAAATGCTTTCTATTACTTATTCCTCAAATCTCTCTATTTCTAGACTTAATTTGATTCTTTTCAAATTTACAATACTTTAAACTTATTGGCTAGCAAAAACCAATTTGAATTTATCTGTTCCATATAGACCAAACTTCAGAAAACGTTACTTTTTTTTTTTCTTTCTTTCTTCCTTTCTTATGTAACAGTTGCTTTCACTATTTTCTTCACATAAGGTGTGGGTCCTTTTCTAGATTTATATATCAAAATGAAAGTTGGATTTCTCGGAGTTTTCCCTATTAAAAATGTCCCACGTCGGAAGCACATGGAATGTTGGAATGGCCTACCGCCCGCTTAGAATCTAAGCATTGAACAAACTCTCTAAACTTACATTCTGGCTCAAACGCTTGGTAAGCTCCCTGAATTCTCTAATATGTCTATTTAAACAAGTGAGTCATCACTTCGAGAGGTGTCCACATGTCACCCCGAGAGGAGGAGAGGTGGAGAGGGAGAGAGAGAGAGAGAGAGAGAGAGAGAGAGAGAGAGAGATGGGCAAATGTGATGACTAGTGGGTGGTTCTCTTAAGTTGGGATGGAGGGGGAGAGAGGGAACATTGGACTGGTGGACGGCTAAATTCGTGGAAGAGAGGAAGGGCATGGATAGTGATACTTTTAAGGTGAAAAGAACAGTTGTAATTTTATATTGAGGCAACCCAAGTATTTCTGGTTAATCCATACTATATATAAGTAAATATGAAATAGGAGTTGATCCGTAAATTTACTTATATGGAAAAATCCTATCCAAGCTCTACAGTTGTAAAAATGCTTTTTCTTACTTACTACAAAGTAATGAATAAAATCCTAACATGTTTTTGTTGACATAATAATAAGATATTTCCTCAAAGCTCCCTAATTTTTCAAAATTTAATTTTGTCATTTCCAATTTTACAATAATCTAAATTTATTGGGTAGCAAAAACCAATTTGAATTTATCTTTTTCCAAATAAACCAAATCTTCAAAAGATATTTTTATTTCCTTGTAAAAGAGTTATATAACTATTTTTCTTCACACAGTTATACAGGGTATATGCTCTTTCGTATTTATTCATTAGAAGGAAAGTATCCTTTATCCGAATTTTTCTTATTAAAAATGTCTCACGTCGGAAACACGTGACATGTCGGAACGGTCAACATCCCCGCTTTCGCAGTTTCAAGTGGCAAGAATCGAAAGAGCTCTCGAAATTGACGTGCTGGCCTAATCACTCCGTAGACTCCCTAGACGGGTGAGTCGTCACTTCGAGAGGTGTCCACATGTCACCACGAGAGAGAGAGAGAGAGAGAGAGAGATGGGCAAGGGGGATGACTGGTGGGTAGTTATCCTTAGTTGGGATGGAGGGGAGAAAAGGAAACAGTGAAGTGGTTGTCGGCTAAATCTGTGGAAGAAAGTTAGGGCAATTGGGTCCCAAACGGTTGAACCAATGAAGGAGAAGAGTCAATTTGGGCCCTGATTTCGGGGTCTCCATATGGCATGTTTGACGAAGTAGGAACGTGCGTATCAATGTGCACGCACCTCCACGCCTCGTGGACGGTTCCGTGTCCACGCCGGCCCCGGATCGACAATTGTATTTAGACAACTTCAACTTCATATCCTCTCGATCCCAATGCACCCGTCACTTGTAAAATGAAAGTACCTGCCCGGAGTATGGCCCCATGTTGGCGTATACATCCTAATCTCATGGTGCTGGATGCAAAGGTCGCTTGAACAATTTTTTGTCCCTACTTTTTTCTATTCTTGTTAGGATAGTGTTGGATATCTCATTACAAAAGTTAAGACACGTGTTACATGCATGTGTTGATCATTATGTATAGAAAGAAAATGAGTAATTATGTATAAAATAAATGAGTGTGAAGTTAAGAAAAAGGTGAGGATATTTAGGAAGTCTAAAAGTGAGGAGCGAGAGAAAATTGTAGATGATGGTTTAAGAAATCTAAAAGTGAGATGAAAGTGCTTTTATTAATATATATATATATATAAATGCACGTGCTATATGAGTGCTTTTATTATTATTATTATTATTATTATTATTATTATTATTATTCTTGTTGTTGTTGTTGTTGTTATACTTACTCCTATGTGAACTTTGTAACTTGACATAACTTTTTAGTCGTAATTATCTATTTAATTCTAATATTCAAAAACAATAATACAAGAATAATGATTGGTAGAGGACATAAACAGACTTATCTATTGATTTTGTGGGAGCACTTGCCCCCAATGGAGAACAATTCCAGGTTTTTCACAAGTTCTATGTAGAGCATGAAATCTACCTGCCGGTACAATTCCTCATTAACCTAGAATTATCTTATCACAGATTCCAAGATTAGTTTTACAGTCTAACATGTTCCTTTTTTTTTTTTTTCATATATAGTTAAATAAAACAAAAATGAATGCAACAACAAAAATGAAAGTTTGTAGTGATAATTTATAAAAAATAAACGGGTAAAATATAATAAATAATAAAAAGTTCAAAAAAATATAATAAATAATAAAAAGTTCAAAACAAACATAACATAAAACCTAAATTACAGAACTTCAATCATCAATCATCCATAAAAAATTGTTCCAAAGTCTAACCGCTTAAAATGAAAAGGAACAACAGTCATAGTTAATCACTTAATAATAGTTTTAAATTTAAAATATTAACTAAACTAAAATAATTATTAGAAAGCCTCACCATATATATTTATTTCACTTCAATTGATAAACACTATTTACAAATGATAATCTCTTCATTAAGACAATTCATATCTAAAAAAAGAAATTAAATAGAATATTCACTCATAAATATATAAAAAAGAATTATAATATAGAAAGACAGATATAAGAAGTGAAAAGGAAATACAACATAGAAAAAAAAAAAAAAAAGTGACTTGAGGAAGATAATTAGGGTTTTTAGGTTCTCGGTCTAGTTTTGGTTCCCAGTTTGGTTCTCATGGGAATTGGGATTTAGCAATTCCTAAAAAGTGGAATTGGGAACCGGATCATCCTCTCCCTAGAATTTGGAACCATGCTCACCCCTACTTGCTCCTACTCATGTCTCTAAATTTTGAATAAAATACTTCAAGGTTTTGGAAATTTTTAAATAATAATTCTTTTTTTACCTTAAAATTGAGGTTTCCCCCATTAAACTTTCCACAAAAAAAAAAAAAAAAAAAAAAACATTATAAGTCGTGATTACGCATTTGCCCCACCAATTGATAAAGTTTAGCAAATAATCTTCAGCAACTATTAGTAAACAAAATTTAGACAGTAGAAATTTACTGGGCTTTTTCGAAGCATGGAATATTGCTTTAATATCTACTATAAGTACCTTTGATTTGTTTGTAATTGTCGATTATTTTTTGTGCGCTCTTAGAAGAAATTCTAGATCCATCCCTGGAAGTGAAGATGTTATGAAAAGTTGATGAGGAGGATTTTATGTAATCAACTAGCAAAGGTGTGTGGTGAGTTGGTTAGGGAGAATGCGCAAGACGCAAGCGCAACCCCAAGATCTCCATAAGTAGAATCAAGAACACATATAATATTTACGTACCTGATTCAGACTATCGTTCTTGATATGAAATAGTGACAATCCAAACTCAATAAGTTTTCCTCTATTGCTTTATGTACCATTAGCTCAAGGAGACAGCCATTCACCTTTAGCACATTGATTAGATGAAAGACTTAAGCACTATTTATAGAATTTCCAGCTAAGCCATCTCATTACGGGCCGAGCTTAATTTGGTTCACACTAATCAGCCCCATATTAGATTAATTAAAAATCATTTTATCTCACCTTAGACGAATCCCATAAAACGATAAATTACAATATCAATTAAGCATACATGAGGAAAACTCTTATATTCTCTTACTTGAGCTATATTAATTGAAATTGTACTATATGTGCGTACCTTGATTTAAAGATAATTCTTAATAGTCAATCATATTTCATAAAAATCTCAAATGCCGAATTATGGCGATAACTGCATGTATATACATAGAGCTTTCCATGGTCATGGGTGCTTTTAACTTTATCGATATGAATTTAATATAGTAGTATGGCAAATGAATAACACATTTCATAGAGAGTAATACCTTATGAGTCATTCCCTTTGTCAGTCACTATCTTTTACCTTAAATATCACAAAAACTTATGCTACTAAAGAATGTTTTTATGATTCCAATGAATCCACATATGTCTTGTCATTTGGTTAACATTTTTTAATGTCTAACAAGACATATGCTCAAGGCTAATAACCAGATGCCCCTAGTCTTCACTCAAGTTTTATACAATATCTTGAGATTTTTATCAATATATATTCAATATAATAACAACAAATTTATAAATATTTTATTGAATACAAAAATTGATACATATCAAAACCTTACTAAATATAATAAACACATATGTAAACATTATTAGAGCAAAAATAAAACAGTTCCCACTAAATAACGGCATCTCATGATGCTCTTAAACTATAGTAATGACATATTGTTCAAGAACACAAGGGCGAATGCCTTTTATTAGTGGATCTGCAATCATATCATCTATGAAAATATGCTCTACTGTAACGTCGCCATTCTATACTGTTTCTTTATAGTAAAAAACTTGACCACCATATGTTTAGACTCCTTGAGACCTCTGTTGTTGTTGATAAACAACATTGCAAAGTTTTTATCTCAATACAATTGTATAAGTCTATCCATAAAGTCAAATAGGTCAACTCCCTAATAAGGTTTCGCAGCCTAATAACGTGAGTAACAACTGAAAAAAATGTTACAAACTTCACTTACATGGTAGAGGATGACATTAAATTTCTATTTACTGCACCTCCTACTAACATAAAAATGTATTCCATTGTTGATTTCATGTCATCCTAATAGTTAACAAAGTTTGCATCCAAATACTTTACTAGTTATAGGACTTAAACATGTCTATAAACCAGCATATAGTTTTTATCCTTTTTAAGTACCTTAAAAAACTTCTTGTTGGTAATCTTGTGATCATGTATTGGATTTAACTAATATTTACCTAGAAGTCCTATCACAAAAATGATGTATGCTTTAGTGCAAATTTGAGCATACATGGTATTTTCAAGTGCTCTAATACAAAATTCATCCTTTAATTGGGTTTTGTTTATGTCTAAATAAGGACAATGTGACAGATTCAGTTTGTCACCTTTAATAACATGAGCAATTCCTAGGTTGCAATGATGTATACTAAATCTTTCCAAAATATGATCAACGAATGTTCTCTAAAATAAACCTAATAGATGACGAGAATGATTCCTACAGATCTTAGTGCCAAGGACAACAGATGCCTCATCAAGGTCTCCTATGTCAAAAATTTTGGATAATATCTACTTTTCTTATGTACATAGAGTGTGAGAATAATAAATTTCCTCCCACTAACATTACAGTATATACACTAATTTACTTTATTCTCAATTGAATGAAGTGACAACACTATGAAACTTAAATAACATTATCTAGAAACTTGCTTGAGGCCATAAATAAGAATTTTTAGTCTACACATAAGTTTATCTTAATCATTTGCCACAAAACATTTGGGTTGTACCATATAGATTTCGTTATGAAGATATCCATTTGTAAAGATAGTTTTGACATCCATTTGTCATAACTCTATATCAAAATGAGCTATTAATGCCATGTTCAATTTGAAAAAAATCCTTAGAATAGACTATATACATATACATACATACATACATATATATATATATATATATATATATATATATATATATATATCACTATCCACCCATTCTTTCTAAATGAAACCTTAGCTACCAATTTGGCTTAAAGCTCCTCAATTTTTCTTTGGAATCCCCTTCAATTTTGTACACTCATTTGCAGCTGATGAGCTCATGACCTTCAGGCAACTCAACAAGTTCCCAAACACTATTATGTTTCATAGATTGCATCTTGTCTTTCATCGCATTTAGTCGTAACCTAATTGAGGATAAAAAAAATGGCATTTATATAAGTCACTAGATCAATTATGCAGCACATATCATAGTTATGTTTTTACAAATAGAGAATATAGTTTGGTAGTATAATTGATTGTCTCTCCCTAATAAATCTCTTGAGGGGAACAATAATTACTTCATTTTGCACTTGAGAGGCTTGAGAAACTTTATTAAGAGCTATCTCAATAATAGTATCATAAACCTCAACAACTTTAATCTGTGATGTGGGAGACTCCATAATTGTTTATATAGGCAAAGACAAAAATGTAGCGGTTTCTACCATATTGTTATCCTTAATAGTATGCTCTATGGCTATATTGAACTCGAGAAACTTTACTATTTGTGATTCCACAATTCTTTTACCTTCATTGGGGGTTATAAAATCGATACATATTCGAATGATTTAGGTAAGATACGAAATAATACCGAGTGATTTTGAATTCAACATACTTAATATTGGATTATATAATCTCACTTCTGCATGACACCCCTAAATTTTAAGGTGATTCAAGTTAGATTTTTGTCCAGTCCATAACTCAAAAAGAGTCAATAGAATAACTTTGGTAGAAACATGATTTTGTATGTGAAAAGATCGCTTTCAAAGCGTCACCCCATAGAAAACTGGGTAAATAAGTCTGACTAATCATACTCCTCATAATCTCTATAATGATGATATTGCGCTTTTCAGCCACACCATTATATTTAGAATATTCAAGCATAGTAAATTAAGCTACCATCTCATAATCTTTTAAGTATTTGACAAATGGTCCTTTAAACTATCCAATATTGCCATACTTGTTAAAATACTCACTACCACCACTTGGTTTGACTACCTTTAAAACTTATCCCAATTGTTTTTTTTTTTTTTTTCAATTTTAGTTTGAAAAAATTTAAAATTTATCTAGAGATTCAAACTTTTCCTTAATTAAGTATAAAAGAAAGAGCTGTTAATGACTATGTTGAAATAAATAATTTCTATACAATGTTACCATATAGGGTCCACTAAGATAAATGTCAATGACCTCTAATAAGTCAAAACTTCATATTGCAGTTTTATTCTTTATCTTAGTCATATTACTTCTATAATAGTCTATGCAAATCCTTAGGTAAATCAGATTCTTTACTCTTTCTCTAGACATGTGATCAAAATGTTAATGCATAAAACTATCCCTTAAGTAAAAGTCTTTTGGAAACAACATTTTCAACCGTATACATAACGTATATATCATTAGGAATTAAACACAATCTACATAATCCATTGAACATAATGTAGTACTCAACCTTATTTGAATTAATGAACATAAAAATAATATTTTCTTTATTTCAAAAAAAGGCTACATATGTTCAAACATGATATGAAAACTAAGTTCCATGTCAAGAAAAATACATTAAATGTGTTTCTTAATATCAAATTAAAAACATAATCTAGATTCCTACGGTGAGCTATCAACCCACCATGAACTAAATGGGCTTATGATATGTATTAAATTCATAAACAATGCCAAAGGATAATTAATTACATGTTCACACTCGAACAATCAAGTTTTCTATACTTATTGCAGTCTATCTTTATGTGACATCCTTTTTAAAAAAGAAGTAACAATCATTAATCCTTCTTGAAAAATTCTATCTTAGGACATAGATTGTCAGAATGACTAATGGTTTCAAAGCTCCTTTATGAGTATAATTTTTAAACTTCAATTTGCCATCCTTATAATGTAACCTCTAACCTCATCAAAGCTATTATACTTTATGTTGAAGAATCCTTGTAGATGTGTCATAATCTCGACATTAGACAAAATATAATTTCAAGCCATCAAGGCTTCCATCATCCTTTTAACAATGCAGTCAATTGGTAAACCATTTTTCAAGTATTCTTGAATGGAACGCTTCATGGATAATAGACAAATCCGATTGCTCTTTTTCCAAAAAGAAAATTGTCTTTCCATTACTTAAAGTTTGAACTAGTAAGAATATCAATAGTTATGGAGTTATTAATTATAGATAATATGACTAAAATAACAAGCAATGCATGTAAATGGCATCATATGAGTACTATGTAACTTGAATCATAAAGATGCACAAGTATACATCTAGAGAGTTACATGCATAATGACATAATAATCTTTTGGTAGAGTACATGACATGTAGTTGTATACTCACTACATGGTAGTAGTCATGAGATTAAATTTCAGCCTTCATGAATCATTATCACCTTTAGATAAATAAACCACTAGGATAAGTCACTCTTCAATGTATCACTCTATGAACTAATACACAATCACGTCATTTGGGAATATGACCACTCATTAGTAAGGGAGACATCCCGCTATTATACGAGACCGATATTTCTCAAACTTAATCAAGTGTGTCACTTTGGTAGTCACAACTTGATTGAATCCTTACAACTCTCTCATACTAGGTATATAAACTTTATATCTCATATTTACCTTATACATGTGACTTTAGACTCGATGACAGGGGCAATTTGTCATTAAAATTACATATCATACCAATTATATGGCTCCATTCATTGATACATGCTTAACCTTATATGTGTTACCAATGAATTAATGCTCTACACATTCTTTATGTGTATATGAGCTTACACACGTATCTCCAAAATCATGAAAAACAAAATGCAAAAACATCTAAAGCCACCCCAAAAAAATACGTGTATATAGGGTTCTGTAAAAGCAAATATACCACAATCTAAAATATCTTTGTATAAGCACACGGACTCCAAGAATGCCCAATCAAAGTCCAAACATGCCCGTACATGTGTCCAGAGTGCATGGCGCGCATGGTGCACGTGTCGCATGCCTGGACCGATCTGACCTCAAGTTTGATTGGCCAAACCAACCCGACCAGTCAACTGTCAATGACCAATCCTACCAGTTGATTGGTTCGGTCAACTGGAAACTAGGTCAGGTGGGTTAATCGGGTTGGGTCAAGTCAACGAATCAAATCGTGGTCAAAGGGTTGGGTTGGACCACCCCTATGTGGTTCACTGACGTCATCCTTGCCGTGTGCGATGCAAGTGCAAGCAGCGCCCCATGTGTGAGTACTTGAAAGTGCATGGCCGCATGTGGGGGTGTGTGTGGCCTTCGCTGGTGATGTGCCACCCTTGATTTTGCTCGTTTTAACAAGTTATTTCTATTTATATAATTAAAATTGATTTTTGCTATACAAATATCAAGAAAAAGTGCAAAAATTATACATTCGCATTCTAATCTATGGAGGCCTAATAATGTAAGACGTGAAAGCGCAACTCCATGATTTCCATAGCTAGAATCAAGAACTTATATAAACAATAAAGAGATTTACATATCTAATTTGGATCATCATTCTTGATGCGGAATAGTGACGATCCAAATTCAAGAACTTCTGCTTTATTGCTCTTTGTATTACTAACTCAGTGAGATAGCCCCTCACCCTTAGCGCTCAATAAATGCTCCATTGTGAGGATAATTGCGCGTTAGGGTAAGAGAGGGACTTAAGTACTATTTATAAAATTTCTAGTTAAGTTTTTTCATTACGGGTTAGGCTCAACTCAGCCCATACTAACCAGCTACATATTAGACTAATTAAGAAATTTTCTATCTCACCTTAGATCGATCAGTAAAATGGTAAATTATGGTATCAATTAATGTAGCTTATATTAAGAAAACTCTTACAAAATGAGCTCTATAGAATGGTACTTTTACTTTTTTGCCATGTATTGTTTGGGTAGAGGAAATTTTATTTAAGAGTAGAATTGGAAAGACCTAAAAATGGGACAAACTTATGTTTTGGCTTAATAAAGGGGAGATAGACGTAAAGAGTGTGGAGTAGAATTGAGGAAAGGAAAGAGGTATCTAGGAATAAAAGGGATGTTATATAATTTAGTTAGTTGTATAGGTAGTGAGATATGTACCTACATGCACGTAGTAGAATCTGAATTTGGCTAGGAAATGGCTTCAACGTTTAATCCCAGTTTATTTTTAGTAATAATTAAATCAACCAACCTTAACATAATCAAATAAGCAATCCCAACTCTAAAAATATTTTTAAAAAGTGTAATATTCAATCGAATTTCGAAAATAATACATTGAGCACCCGTGTGGGAATGAAATGTAAAAAAAAAAAAAATGTCCTGACACACGCGCCTCATTCTAGTAAAGAACATATTTAAATTTTTTTTTATTAAATGAGGCCCAAAGAATTAAGAGAGTATAACTAACAGTCTAAATTTAGTCGGTACTTTTTTGCATTCAATTTAAGTTTTCGTTGTTTTAATGATAATGAACCTAAAACTAAACAATATTTTGGTATTAAACTATAATAGAAGCTCAAATTTCTTACAGATGTTAATATTTTCCTCATGCTAGTGATGAACAATTAAAAACGCAACTATCTCATATAAGAACAAATACAAGTAAACTAGTTAAAAGGTTTTGGATAACTTGAAATCCAGAAAAAAAGGAAACTTTAGTTCCCAAAACGAAAAATAGAAGGACGCCACATCAATCTTCAAATTTTTCGGTTTGGAGCTGAGCTTCGGACAATCTAAAAGAATTAAGGAATGAAATGCATAAGAAAAAATAATGCAAAAAATTTTGTGCATCTCCCAAATCTCTCCAAATCACTTCAGATTTGAAAGGGATTTGAGGGGATTTGAGGACTGTAGTCCCTTCCTACTCCCTTTTTTTCAAATCTCCTGATCTCAATCCCTCCCATCAAACAATAGCTTCTTCTTCTTTTTTATAGTTTCTCCTAACAAACATAGCGAAGAAAAAGACTGTTCGCACAAGTACAAGATGATTTCAAATTCAAAGGTTTCGAGTTCCATCCTTATTCTCCTGTTAACCGTCAATGATTGCCCTTATTCATTTTTGAGACGTGCTTCAAATATTCTTTCACACACATGTAGTAAGCTTCGCACGCTCGGGGCGTCCATCTCTAATCGACTTTTATGTGAGGAGAATATTAAATTATGAAATGTGATTCTATCAATTTCTAGCAACTTAAATCAAGACAGGTTGCGCATCCAACGTCACTGTTAGTATTCCTTCGTATCTAATCCCGATAAATGCACCCAAGTCCTTTTGTTCACGGGTCTCAAATAAGTGAATGCTAGCAAGGCTCTACTATAGTTTGGGTGTGGACCCAAGATTACCGATATTTTTGTCCTCCTTTAGCTTTCAAATTTCTCTTCATATGAAGTAAGATGGTTTGAGAGGGTGTTTTTGTTCAACAGAAAATAAAGTTACTTGAATACTAACATATGTCAAAAGAAAAAAAGTAGCCATAGGAAGTACGGAAAAGGTATTGAATAATTTCCTTGAGGCATAGGAAATATTTGATCAACATTTCTGATATTCAAGCCAAGAAGCTTGTGGATCCTAAAGATGGTCAACCCGCGACTATTTTTCCAGTCTTCAATCATTTCCAAAGCAAGGACCGGAAAAGATATGTTACAAAGAAAAGAACCCCCCAACCACCATTTCCAAAATATGAATGTACCTTTCCTACTCTCTTTAACTTTAGTCCCCCAATCTTGTCTAATGTTTACCCATAACACCCGTGATATCTTGCTGATTTAACACTAAAGTTCACAGGCTGGCCACATCATGTTTCCAAAGTACCTTTGTGGAAAATAAGAATCCCCATCCGGATAAAACGCGTCTTTCAAAAGATAGATCCTTTATACAACTTTACTTTCCACGCAATCCGTCTTTTTAATAATTCAAGACAAATGCGTCAGAAATTTTAAGGCTCCTCTAACAATAATCTGCTGGCATTTTCCTCTGCTTTTAAGTAAAATGTTTTTTTTTAAATTTTCATCGAAATATCAAACATCACTTTAATTTTAAAAAATTACGAGAAATTTTGTGTGACTATCCGTGGTAATACTTATAGAATAAAAATTGCATATTTTGGCTATTTTGGCTAAAAAGGGTAATGTCTTAGTCACTATATTTATAAAAAAAAAAAAAAAAATCAATTCAAATACATCTCAACAAATTAGACTAATGACGTTTTGAAAAATACAAATTCAAGGACTTCTGCGAGACTCTGACAGCCATGCTTAGCTTTTTAGTGTCCCTGGCCATGGGATAACCTGCAAATCAATAATTACTAACAGTTAACGAATGATGGGAAAAATAAATAAATTTAAATGATATTCACGAGCAAGTAATCCATTCATAAGTTGAGATTTGTGAATGAAGAAGAAGAAAATAATATAATGCTCATTACTAAACAAGGAATACAAAGTCTACTTATAAACTTTACAGAACAACTATTTAGAATAGTTGGACCTGAGTATGTCCTTAAACTGCTTCCTGTTTCAATGGACTCCCCTTCGGGTGAAAAGGGGTATGTCCCGCAGGGCTCTCCCGCCACATCCTCCCTCGTTAGAGGTGGGGAAGGGACCCCCCTATGACTCCGCGATGCCTTCCCCAGGGTTACCTGGGCGTGGTACAGGAGAACGATTAGGCCAGGACGAAAGTCCTGGTGTGGCGACAGCAGAAAGGTATGAAGACATTACAATATTGGATATAGTCAATTAGGATTAATTAAGGAAATCTCCTAATATCTGTCAATGATCTCTAACTTCCCCTCAAAATCAAGGTGACCTAAGAAAATTCAATTAGAGTTTGGAGAAGAGATCCAAATAATGCTTTGGTGGGTGTGCCATAGTGAAAAATAGTCTGATCAGCATATGAAGTTGAGATGAGTCATATGGTGCCATTACACACATGATTCCAAATGAAATGAAAGTCAATTTCAACATATTAGTGTGCTTGTGGAAATTATCATTATGTGCTATTTGGATAGCACTTCGGTTGTCGTAGTAAACAAATGTTCCTCCATTATGATGAACTCCCGTGTCTTCCAATAATCATCGCAACCATAATAGTTTTGATGTTGTATCAGCAATAGCGCGATATTCTACTTCTATACTAGAGCAAGCAATAGTGGTTTGTTTCTTGCTATAACATGAAGTAAGAGAATTACCAAGAAAAACGCAATATACTATACTAGAGTGACGATAGTGAGGATCACTAGCCCAATTAGCATTAGAATATGTTGTCAACTTTAAGGTAGAATGAGCATAAAACTGAAGACCATGAACTAGGATGCTCTTGACGTAGTGAAGAATCCAAAGGACAAAAGCACAATGAGTCATTCATGGCTTTGTCATGAACTAATTGACAACGTGAACAATATGAGCCATGTCAAGACAAGTAATAGTGAGATACCCACCCATTGTCGATGGAGTATGGGATTCAAAGAAGTCCCATCTTTGGCATCAAACTTCGCATTTCACACTAAAGAGAGTGTAGAGGAGTAGGAGTCAACACAAGTGAGAACTTAAATTGATAGGTTACTTATCACCCATAGGTAATAACCTTTGTGAAGAGAGCAATACTCGCCACCCGTAGGAATCCACCTAAAAGATAAGAGCAAATAATAAAATTTCTTTTTTCAAGCCAAACATTCAAATAATTTACAAATAAACCAAATCTTGGCTTCTCTCATTCATCATAGCATGCTTACATAATTGAGCATGGAACAATTCTCCAACCATAAGTAATTTCCTGGACTCATTAGAAAGACATAATATAATCAAATTCTAGGAACTAGAACTTTGACTCTTGGAACCTTTCTCACAATTAAAACTATAAAGACCTAGGGATCAAGAAATGCAATAATGATATATATGAGACATTGAAAATATGAGAAATTTAGTTGCTATAGGTCTCCATGTTTTGATCATTTCCAAGTTGCTGAATTAATGGCCTTTAGGGGCTGCATTGACATTAGCATTAGCCTCAATAATGCAAGAGTGACCTTGTTGTTAATACGTCCTAGTCGAGAAAGAAGATCAGTGTCATATTTAGCTTGAGAAAGAAAATAACCAAAAGAGTCTAAAGTAACGTTCAAGCATGAAAAGTAGGGGTGAGCATGGTCCGGGTTGGTCCAAGCCACCCCCTAACCCTAGGACCAACCCGTACAGTGTCGGTCCTCAATTTTTAGGACCGAGGATCGACCCTATTGAGCCTGGGAGCAAGGACCAGACC
This sequence comes from Eucalyptus grandis, assembly GCF_016545825.1. Classification (NCBI taxonomy): domain Eukaryota; kingdom Viridiplantae; phylum Streptophyta; class Magnoliopsida; order Myrtales; family Myrtaceae; genus Eucalyptus; species Eucalyptus grandis. Next base: position 16,306,269 of record NC_052620.1, read on the forward strand.
GACCCAATGGGTTCGGTCCGATTCCAAGGTCAACCTGGGACCGATCGATAATTTTTTTCGTCTTATTTTTTATACTCCCTAAAAAAACAAACTTACAAATTCAAATTACACTTCCATCAATAATGCGACATTGTGCAACTAAACTATAAATACCAATACATATTTAGCAAATTTAAGATGACACAATAATAGAAATTTTGTACCTGCTAACCGCTCATCGAGATATGGGACAAGATGGAAAGTTCTTGTAATCATCTATCTTTAATATTCATAACATCATATGCAAAAGCGTTTTCCTGCATTTGATCATGTAGAGTCTACTCAACCAAAAAATGAACTTCACACCACTTGACTAGCAAATCATCGTAGCAACTGCAGTACTACTCTACTCTTCAAAAACTTCTACCATTTGACACAAATTGAAAAGCAAAGTGCAGCTGAAATTCACTAGTAAAATACAATTAAACCATAAAAAGTTCAAAATACTTAATATAAACCATGAATATATAACTTCACATCTTGTTAATTCACTTGAACTTCTAAACACCTGAAAACAAAACAAATGACACTTAATTAATACTCAACAAAAGTTTTAAATTGAAATTACTATTAGTCTATTGATAGAATATTTCAATATAATATAATATAACAGACATTTTACTTAGGTTTGAATATATAAGAGAATTATAAATAATATAATATAATATAATATATAGGGTTGGTCCAGGGTTGAACCGACCCAAAACTCTTAGGACCGAGGACCAACCCGCACAGTGTTGGTCCTGGAATTTCAGGACCAAGGACCGACCCAGTCCCCTTGGGAACCGGACCAAGACCGGCGGGGTTGGGCTGATCCAGGGTTGGTCTAGGGTCAACCCTAGCCCGCTGCTCGCCCCTAATGAAAAGTAGTTGAGTTGCCCTAGATCTTTAATTTCAAACTATTGATTGAGATATTGCTTGAGTTATGAAATGTCAATATGATCATCACCAGTAATAACCATGTCATGGACACGAAAGCAGCATAATATAACCATGAAAATGTGTCAAACAAAGAGAGCATGGTCATAGGGGCTAGATTTGAAGTTGAGAAATTCAATGGTTGAACTAAACTTAGAATACCATGCACGAGAAGCCTATTTCAAGCTATATAATGCTTGATGTAATTGAAACACTTTCTTTGAAGGATGAGAATTTCTAGAGGCACCATTTAAACTTCCTCAATTAAATCTCTATTCAAGAATGCATTTTTAACATCCATCTAGAACAAAAAGCAACGCTTAACCATGGCGATAGCAATAATTTTACACAGAAGTAAGGCACACAACATGGGCAAAAGCCTCTTCATAGTGAATTCCATATTCCTGAGTAAATCCTTTCACGATTAACCAAGTTTTGTAACAATCCGTAGTACCATCTACCTTTGTTTTAATCTTATATACCCATCTATAACTGACATCAGACTTATTAAGAGGTAAATCAACCAAGTCCCATGTATGAGATTTGTCTAAGGCTTGCAACTCATCTACCATTGCTTGCTATTATAGATGATTAGTACTAGCTTCTTTATGTGTGAGGTTCAAAAAGAGAAACAATGGTAATCATAAAGTGGAACAACAGGTTGACAGACTTTTGTGGAACGATGGATAGAGTATGGTGGAATGTTTTCCACTAGAGAATCGAAGGACAGAGCAAACACAACAAAAGCTACCAAGGTGGTATTGCTAGAAGGACTTGCATCAATATTGAGAGAAGAAGATGGAGAGGAAGATTCGCAAGTGGGCGAAGTTGTGGGATCTTTTGGAAATAAATTTACTGAAGTGTTGGTGAAGAAGGAAACATGAGTTGATGAATTGAAATGATGAAGATATGAGAACATCTTGTATTCTTAGCAACATGACGAGACATATAAAGATAGTTAGAAATAGGATCCATGCATATATACGTTTTGTGCTTAATGCCATACCCAGGAAAGCTACACAAATGGGTACAAGGTTCTAACTTTGTGTATTCATGTGGAAGATGTACAAAACATGCACTGCCAAAGACTCGAAAAAGACTTGTCGTGACCTATCCCTCGAATGGACGAAGTAGGTTTAAGGGTATTGCCTAAAGGACGGACCTAAGGCCCATGATTAGGCACGGGCTCTCCCAATCCCATACCTCGCATAACATTGGGGTATTTTTTTTTAACAATTTTGCAATAAAGAGTCGCCACTAGCCTATTGGGGTCGGCTAGAAACCAAACTAGGCATGGGAGTATGTCTCATTTCCTACAAAACCAAAATCAAGGTTCGGGGACTTGATAACTCTAATTGACCAATTAGTGACTTTTCGGTATCTAATTTGTTCATTTTAAAAGAAAAGATTTTTGTCATGCAGTTTAGATTGATTTTATACCTATCCACTAACATGTGAGGTGATCATGCAGGTAGCCAATCATTAAAATAATAATTATAGCTATCAAGATCCTAATTGTAATAAAATTAAGCACGTGCAATTAAATATAATAAAATATGTAAACTAAACATACGATATAATCAAAATACGAGCAAATAAAGGCCTAGTTATATTAAGAATGCAAGACATGAAAATTCCCAACAAACCCTGCATTTTTAGATCTTCAATTTTTTTTCTAATTTTTTAAAACGGAATTTTTTTTTGGGCGAACCGGGCCATGTCCCGACCCGGGTTTGACCCGGTTGGGCTAGGCCTGACCAACCTTGGTTGGGCCTTCGCTTAGCCCACATTAGGCCTGTTGGTCAACCCCCTAAAGGACTAAGCCCGACCATAATTGGCCGGGCTTTGCTTTGCTCAAATTGGGCCCAACCGATAGGCCCAATCTTCCTTGTAGAAAAACAGCCCCACGCAGGCCTGCGACCTAAGCAAGCCCAAACCCAACTTAGGTATGCACGGCCCAATTCGCCCAAAACCCTAATCGGTTGATTACACTTGGCCTGGCTCTTTTGACCTGATTCGTGCCTCCTCTCTCCCTTGCTCTTTTGCGGTGTCGAAGGAGGATGGTCAGGACGCCATCGGGCGGCAACTCAGTGACGGTGGGGACGTAGCAGGTGACGACATGGTGGCAGCGACGGCTTGGTGTAGTGATGGTGTTAGGAACACGCGATGGCTTGCGGCTGGTGTTGCAATAGGGCTGATTCGGCACAATGAGGACCCAAACATGGCGATAGTCATCAAGGGGTGGCGGAATGGTAGCGGTAGGCGATGGTGAATATAGGCAGCGACGGCGTCGAGCCCAGGTGTTGTAGCAGTCGGGATCAAAGGGCGGTGGCTCGATGAGCAGCGACAAAGGTGCGGCGACACAAGGTTGCAAGCGTCAGGCAGAGGCACGGGGATGGGCAAGGCATCAGCTTGGCTGAGGGCTATAATGGTGATGACGTTCGAAGCTCTGGTGACCACGAAATAGCTGCTGCGGTGGTGAAGTTCGAAGCGTTGGGCTCTAGTCGTAGAAACAGCAATCGGTCAGTGTTGAGTTAGCGAGCTCGGGACAGTGGGGCTCGCGGCTAGGGGTGCTTCGCACGGCTCATCGTCACCAGTGCAGTTGTAGGGAAGTAGCAATAACGTGTAGCTTAGGCCAAGTGAAGACGAAGGCTGAGCAAGGATCATCAAGCAATGTGTCAGGATGGAGGGTAGCACGTCGATGAGGCGTCATGGCCATTGAGAGCACTGTGGCAAAGGTGACAACGTGGGTCCCGACCAAGGCTTGGCCAGAAAAACTCCCGTCGTCGTCGCCCTCCGTTCTCCCCCTTATTTCCGCTATCCTCAGTCCTCTCTCCCTCGGTCTCCTTCTCTCTATTCCCTTTTTTTCCACCCCTCTTCTGCGCCTGCTTTTCCTTTCTCTCTGCCCCTGCTGCTCCTTTTTGCCCAATGCTCCGTTGCTGCTTTTTCCTTTCCCCAGGTCCCACGCGTGTGAGGATGGCCAGGAAGGAGACAAGCTGGCATGGGCCAGGGCGAAGGGAAAAAGATTGGGCCCATGTAGGGAGAATGAGAGGCGGGCGGCTGGCTAGGCCAAGGCCAGATCCGGCCCGACTCGACCCCCTAAACGTTTTTTCTTCTTTTTTTTTCTTTTTTTGTTGTTGTTTTGTTGTTTTTCTTTTCTTTTTTTGTTTTTATATTTAAAAAATAAGTGTCAACAGCTACTCCTCTTTGAATGTAGCCTCGAAGAGGTTGCATTCAAAGACAAAAGACACTTCAATTATTTCGATGGGAGAGAGATCTTGGGTGCATTGGTTCGCACCAGGTCGAGTTATGGAAACACGTCATATCAATAAAAGGAAGAAGACCATAGGTTACATAATCATGCCGTATCATAAGAAGAACGAGAGAGTCGGACTATAAAAGCACGCCATGCCATAAGAAGAACAAGAGACCCTGAGCTATAGAGCACGTTGTGTTATAGGAAGAAAGAGAGACCCGGGTGTCATAGGAAGAAAGGAAGACTCTTGGCTACAGAAGTACGCCGTGTCATAAGAAGAAGGAAAGACCCTAGGCTACAGAAGCACACCGTGTCATAAGAAAAAAGATAGACTCCGGGCTATGGAAGCATGCCATGTCATAAAAAGAAGGAAAGACCTCGAGCTACAGAAGCATGTCGTGTCATTAGAAGAAAGAGAGACTCCGGGCTATAGAAGCACGCCGTGTCATAAGAAGAATGAGAGACTCTAGGTTACAAAAGCACGTCGTGTCATAAGAAGAAGAAAAGGCCCCGGGCTACAAAAGCACACCGTGTCATAGGAAGAAAGAAATACTTCGGGTTATAGAAGCACGCCATATCATAAGAAGAAAAAAATGCCTTGGGCTATAGAAGTATGTCATGTCATAGGAAGAAAGAAAGACTCCGGGCTACAGAAGCATGCTGTGTCATAAGAAGAAAGAGATGAGATCTCGGGCTACAAAAGCACGCAGTGTCATAAGATGAAAGAGAAGGACCCCGGGTTATAGAAGCACGCTGTGTCATAGGAAGAAAGAAAAAGACTCCGGGCTACAAAAGCACGTCGTGTCATAAGAAGAAAGAGAATGACTCTGAGCTACAGAAGCACGCCGTGTCATAAGAAGAAGGAGAGGGACTCTAAGCTACAGAAGCACGCCGTGTCATAAGAAGAAAAAAAGACTCCAGGCTACAAAAGCATACCATGTCATAGGAAGAAAGAAAGACTCCGGACTATAGAAGCACGCCGTGTCATAAGAAGAAAGAGAAGGACTCTAGGCTACAGAAGCACGCCGAGTCATAAGAAGAAAGAGAGATGAAGTATCACTGTGTAACAACAGGTTTTGATCGGACTGAAAATAACATGGTTTGAGGAAAACCCATGAACCTTTTGTAGATGACATGGTTTAAGGTTGACCATGGACCTTTAGAGTTGACATGATTTAAGGCTGACCATGAACCTTTGTGGTCTTTGGGGAAGCATCCACTAATCCCTTGAAAATTGCATGGCTTCACTGAGGAATCTCGTCAAACTCAACTTGAGCAAATGTCATTAGAGACGTCATCAAGAGACATATTGGTAATATTGTAGCATTAATTGAACAAGCTAATCATGCTAAGTTCAATTGCTTTAAAAAAACATTCGATGTCAATCAGTATTATGTGGCGCAAAACTGTCATCTTGCTTGGGGTTTATCATTAATCATCAAATTCTCTGGGAGTCAAATTCTATCAAAATGGCTACAACTCGTGAAAAAGGGCTCATTAAGCATGCAAAATTAGAGCTTCTTAGTCAGAAAGGATTTCTCTTACACTCTCGATAAGATGGCTGCTTGATCCTATCCATTCGCGTGGGAAGTAACTGATTGCTGAGGGTATCTCATATAACACATGTCAAAGGTTTTCAGAAACATTCACGATGATCACAATTTGATTGATCAAAAAGGTCTTTTGACAGGACTGCAATATAGATTGGTCATAGGCTTACACAAAGGGATTGTTACTTTGAGGCCAATAAAGGAACATTTGTCGCTATCTTCATCGGGTTTACAAGTCGAGAACTTGGAAGTCATAAAATGAATTATGAGCGTTATTGGCCATGCGAGAGCACAAATGGTTAATAATGACTATAAGTCATAAAATGAATCAGGTAGGTATCTAGAAAGACCTATGCATGAATTGCAAAGGCTAACCCCAAGGCCAAAATTTGATTAATTTTGAATTCCATTTCAATTAATCAATTGTTATTGCCTTGTGCCATGTTTTTTATTGTTTTGATATGTACTATTGTTTCTTTCTATTGTATGTACCTAGCTATAGTTCTTAGATTAGGTATTTGATTAAGATCCTGAAAATGGAGAGTATTCAAAGATAGTGGAAGGTCAATGTTCGTTTCGACCATGCTGTTGTACCATTCATTCCCAACATATATCTCGGGTTTCCTTTGTCTGCATATAGACCCGACAAGTTGCGGCTTCCTTTCTTTCCTATCCTTTTATTTCATTTCTCTTTTTATCTTTCTTAGGATTGCATGATAGATTTAGTGTTTTTCTAAGTTGTTTACTTACTAATTTGCACTTTCAATACAATTGATTGTCTTATTTTTTATCGTTCTTAGAGATAGAATGGCACAAAAATGACCAACCACGAGTGATTACTTAGTTTAGGTTAAACGACCCCGAAAAAGTAAAAAGACATGCATGATCACCTTAGGTAACATGACATGTTGTTTGGTACCGAAAATGTGCTAATAGAAATAGTAGCGTAACCTAAGTCTCCGAACATAGATATCTAGTTGTGTAGGAATCAAGAAATGACTCTCAACCCTCTATTGGATTTTCTAGCCGACCCCCCTAAAAATGAGGCTAGTGGCAATTTCCATCTTAGTTTTAGGTTGTTTTAAACAACTAGATTGTATAAATAAACTTGTCGCGAAGGATATGGGTCTTGATAAAACTCACTACAATTTAGCATATTCAATGTGGAAGTACCCCAAAGGATGAAGTGATGCCATCCTCATGGGTGAAAGCATACTATCGAGAGGGCTATCGTGGTAAATATACCTCTAAATCCAATATCCACACTCGACTTCCTTTCTCAAGGTGTGTCACCCATGTGGATATGGATTACAACACTATGTTGTCACGTGGGATATGATTTTGGAAGAACTTGCGACCGTATACGAGGGAACTCACAAGAGATTCAATCCAAAAGGTGAGGTGATGACATCTTTTGGAACGTGAGCTGTGAGGGAACTTTCATGGTCAAGTATCCTTAAACCCGACCTTCCTCGAGGTCTGGTTACAACAGCCATCCTAAACAAATTTAAAGAGATTTCCTTCCCCCACATGATCTTTATTCACATGTACCGCATGGGCAAAAGAAAGACAGGTTAGCTACCCTACGGTGCTTTGATTACACGAATCTTTAAGTACCTTAAGATCAATTACTCTAAAGTTTCACCTATTGTCATGCCAAATGTGAAGACTGGAAAGAAAACGCTGGAAAAAATGATGCTCTAGATGACGCTCGAAGGATGGCTCAACCATAAAGGGGAGATCACTCCCATTAGACATGGCAACAATGAAAGAATAGTAGCAAAGCTCAAAGAAATGACTGCAGAGCTCTCTGAACCAGAAAGGCGCAAAATACTAAGGCTCTAGTACCAACCAAGGCCATACGCCACCTCATCTAGAAAAATCACCTTCACCAATCATGGACACACTTGCTTCTTCTGCCAGCCTTAATCAACTACAAGCATATGTTAAGGAGATCGAGAACACACTCCTTTCTATGACCATAAACATGGCGAATATTAAGTGCACTATCCTTAACCTCAATTGCTACAACCCTATCCGCTTTGAATTTGAGACCACCGAACTTGAAAAACTCACTTCCTGTCATTATCGCAAATGCCCTTGCACCTAAAACTTTTCAAACTTCAATGTGCCCCTATTTTGCTCCCGTTGTTTTCTCTATTCCAGTTCATTGTTAAGTCTAACATTTTGTATCGTTCTATCTCATGCCTTCAATGAAGCTAATCTTTTCATGCAATCGGCTTGCATTCTCTTCGAATGATGACAAAAAGGGAGAGAGTTGCTTGATGTGAAGACTAAGTTACATGGGAAAGATTAAGTTTACAGCTAAACGTGCACCTAAGCATTCGGTCCTAATATTCACTATTAAAGATGTTGGCTATTCCTCTAAAAATTTTGGACAAGCTCATAATGTCTAATACTATTAATTTGCTAGTATCTCTGTCATGCCCCAATCCTCGGGCACACGCACATCCCTTACCTTGGTCGATTTTAAATGCAATATCCCAGGACTTATCGCCGACTCTTTTAATTTAATATGCACACGCGAGAGCAATTATAAATCCCTAGACAATAAAGTAATGTGATAGAAAAGCATAGCCATATTTTTCATATTGAAACTCACAACCTTACTTTTATACATAGCACAACCCATAGTATTTTACAATGTTATCAATATAGGTCTCACTAACACCTATCCACAAGAACACAAGGTTCACACAAAACGGGATGGGATCTCAATTCTCATTCGGATCATACTCAGGATCATCATCCTGATACTCCTCTGATTCTTCATAATCAATCTCATTCTCTTCTAGCTCTTCATCGGAATCCTTCATGGGGGCCATGTGCAGGCCAGATTAGGTCTTGGGTCGTTTTATTAATCGCATTGCCCAAATGATAATAACACAATACAAAGAAACAAGTCCATTTTTAAAGCAGAAGAAACTCTCAAAATTCTAGCAACAAATTGATCCAGATGTATGCTACGAGCAAATCTTAATTGGTCACACACGCCACATCGACCGTTTAATCTTTCGCTCAAAACAACTTTATACCTTTAACGTGCCTCATCACCGACTCAATCCGATCCTGTCCAAAGCTCAGATCGCAGCACCCTCGATGTCCCTTCACGCGCCCCTCCACCAACAGTGGCAGCAATCTCATGACTCCATAACCTTTTTCTGCAGAAAGTAAGGAGCCAAACAAATTCTCCCCTTCAAAAACCACGGCTATTTCTATGAATGCGGATGCCGCAGAGGTATGGGAAAATAATTTACATTAATTAGATTTACCAGCCTCTCGAGTGGAAGGCTGGTTTCTGACGACGGTCTTGATGTAGGCATTGAAGCACTCTCTGCAGGAATTAGGGCATGACATAAGACTCATGGAGCCTCCGAACGTCATCGATGCTTACTCTCACAGTCATTAAGTTGGTGGTCTGTCACACAAGATAATATTTCATCCTCTTCATAAGAAGATTCCATCTGTTTATTTGATTCTTAGTACAAGTACTTTTCCCCATCATCACAAGTCTCACACACCGTATCAAAATCTCTTCCTCATTTTTCCTCTGGTTTGCCATTAATGGGAAGAAGCCTCATTTTTGTCAATAGCTTCAAATTCTTCATAAAGGAGAAAGTTCTAAGTTGTTGGCATTCATCAACAATGAATACTTCCCATTCTGTTTGTGTCAGAATATTTATATCCTCAACAATGGCCTTTACAGGGCATATAAGCACTTGAAATGCCATGAAGTCCTTCCTCAAAGAATTGCATCGTTCCTATTACGTCCACGAGCATCTTCACTTCCATTATAAACTGCAACATCATAGTCGGTGCCCAACGAAAAAACTCCAAATTCATGAATAAACTAAGGTAGAATGAATGATAAGAAAAGGAAGACATCCATCACATTTGAATAATAAACAAATGATGTGATCTTTGGAATGTGTTCTTGGTCATCTACTGGAAAACATTATGGCTCATCTTCCAATATTCGAACGGCTTACAATGGGATATGCACAAATGTTCTTTGGGAAATAACATCCTAAAAGTTTGCTACGATGGATTGACAACTTAATAGGACTCACATTTTTCTGACTTGACTTCGGAGAATTTTATGCTTCAATGCACGGTCAAGTAGAGGATTTCTAAAATCGACCATCACACGTAAGCTGTGAAAGAAAGACATTGTCACTTAAGCAAATGAGAAGGATCTTGGTGAGACCATCTCTTCTAATGAAAGCCAGGCAATGAGACTTGCCCCAAAATCCCCACTTAAAAGGGTTAATTGTTCATTTGTAAGAAAACATCATTGAGAGATCCTTCCATGATTTATCAATCCAATGCCCTTTAGATTTTACAAACCGACTCCGTTCCAATCATCTAGTTTTGATAAATTTTCTACAAAGCTGTGCTTTTAATTTTGAAAAGTTATTAATTAAAATAAGAATCTACTTTCGGAAACTCTTCCAATTTTGAAAAATTAATGCACAATGTAATTTTGAATTAACATCTTAATATGTAAGATTAACTTGAAAATTAATTTAGAAAATGATTTCTAACCCATAATTCAAAATTCTGACAATCAACTTTTACTATTAGTCAAACAAGAAATATTGGCCTATGCCACTTGTAGGGATTAATTGGGCGCTCAATTGATTTCCATAGATTTTATGAAAATGAAATTTCAATTCTCAAGTATAAAGGTACAAGAGAAATTATATTTACAATAGGTGATGACCTTTTTTTTTTTAAATCATATAGACATGTGGATGTATTTGCGAGGTTTTGATGCCTAACGGGTGGGGAACTATAGGCCATGTCATTTCAACGCTAATAGTAAGCCTTCACCAATATCGCAAAACAAACTGTTAGTGAGGCTAGCTTGTTTCTTTGAGAAAATGAGCAGAATTGAGAATGATTGTGTCATTCGCACGAATTGCGTATGGTCCATTCAATCCTCAACACCTCCTAAGTGTTTCGTGGGTGCAACTAGGTTTAACTGCATGCTATGTGTGCAAATGTGTAGTGCTAAGGTATATGTAAAGGAAAACACAATAATTAATATCCAAACCGTGCTTTAATTTTATTCATATAAACATTCATTCTTTACACCAATCGTTAAAAAAAATGTCAACAAACAATCCACCATTTATAATTCCCAACCTACATCAACCTTTAACATAATGTTAGTGGACTTACCTCACCTTCGCAAAAGTGCCACCATGAAATCACATTAGTCAACAAACAATTAAGTTTTATTAGACCAAATTCTCAAGTCCCAACAAAATCATCAAGTTGTCACGTCCTATCTTGGGAGGAGAAAGGTTCAGAGATCTTTGTTCATAAAAACAATATAAGTGGGCATTCCCACAACATAAGGTTCAAATGCATCGTCTAGCTGGTGATCCACACTTAGCCCATCGACAGAACGTGGGCTCTCTCAAACCCACACCTCTTTGATTTTCTTAGTCTATGTGTTCAAAGAGTCGCTCACTAGCCATTGTTGAGGGTTGGCTAGAAAACTAATTAAGATATGAGAGGGTTGTTTTAATATATGCACAACCAGAGATTTTAGACTCGAAACTTGATTACACCGGTTATGCATCCTATGCCTTTTCAACACCTAAATTTGATTAAGTGATAATTAAAGTGTTAGGTAGCTTATTAAGGATTTTAAGGTTCATCCTAACCATTCTAAAAATGAAAAGAACAATTAATATACGAGAAACGCACAATCAAGTATAATCGTAATAACAAATGCAACAAAGAACCTAGCGCATCCCTAAAAAGAAATTTGCATCCAAAAAATCCTCAAGTAAAGCCCTAAAGGAAAGGATTTTCACAAATTCTAATAGAAAACTACTCAAAAACTGATTTTCACCAGTAGCCCTAGCTTATCTCTATCCTCTATCATCCCCCAAAAGTAACATCCCAAAATTGATGTTCAGACCTCAATAGTACGATCTCTCTGTCCTCTCTAGTAATACGAATTCCTCTCCTCTCTCTCTCCGTTGCTCTTTCTATCACTCCCAACAAGAACATCCTAAATTGATGTTCAGACCCGAATAATACGACCTCTCATCCTCTCTAGTAATACAACATTCTATCTCTCTTCTCGTCGCCTTCTCCGTCACCCCCAACAATACATCCCAGAAATTGATGTTTAGACCCGACCTCTCTGTCTCTCTCTATTAATACGACCTCTCTGGCCTCTCTCTACCTCCCACACGAGCAATCCAACCCGTAGGATTATACTTGGCCTAACCACTAGCCTACGGTCTAACCCCCAACTATCCAACTCATTGGCCGGGTTTAACCCTTTTCAATCGTAACCATCTTTATTCTCTATCTTTTATTTGGATTTTAAAAAAAAAATTGCCTTTTTTTTCCTATTTTTCTTTTCTGCATCTTCTTCATCTCGAAGCTTGCTCGCACCCACTCTACAACTCACCTGAACCACATTCCGCCTCCGACCATGTCTCTGCCCTAAGCTCAGGCCACCGCACTTCACCGGTCGTCCACACCAACTGGCGCCAACCACTAATTAGCTGGTGATTACTAACGTCGTTGGACTAGCTCCAGCAATGGGATTTTCACAACTATAAAGACATGTATGACAGAAACCTAATAAAAGTAGCGTAGAAATCACTCGAATGCATATTAAACGAAGAGGAATGGACCGACTATGGCTGGCCTCTAACCGCGGGCTTCACCAGCGTGGGAATAGATTTTCCAGCAATGAGGCATTCGTCCATCGCCGACTTGTTAACGCGATATGCCATTAAAACGAAGGAAAACGCAGCATTACCTTCTATTCTGTCGATCAATGAAGTGAGCATAACCCAAAATCGGATCAAAACAATATCACACAGCGAATCACACAAAATCCATTTCGAATCTCACTTAGGCATTTGATCGAACGTGTGACGTGCGACTTAAAACATGAACTCTATGCTAGGTTTCGGAGCAATTCTCAGCTTGGCACCTATATATCATACCCAAATCATCAATATACACTATAAATCAGCTTCAGCATCACATGATTCACTCCAAAACCCGTCGATTTGGTCCAATACTCTCAAACTCGGTATGCTAGAAAGAAGCAGGGTGATTCGGGAGAACCACCAGCGAACGGAAAGAAATTCACTCTCGGTCTCGCTTCTCTCTCTCTCTCTCGAGCACTCCGTTTCTCCTCTAGCCGAGCCAACGCCTTCAACAGGATTCTAGAAGCCTGCATTTAGTCAATTCCTTCTCATTCGGTTACCCTTCACTGCGTCCCGGTGGCTTCCTTACGCTCACAGCCTGAACGTACAAAGGGAGAAGAAACAGCAAAGTGGCCAGGCCATTGCTGCTTCGGATGGGCCAATGATGAGAAAAAAATAAAATGAAGGGAATGGGCTGGATTTGAGAGAAAAGAAAAGGATTGGGTCCAGAAAGAAATAAAAAGCTGGGTGGAGGGAATTAATGCCTGGGGTGGATCTTAGCGGGCCAAGAATTCGAGTAAATAAAAAATTTTATCGATTTTTTTACTATATTTTTGTTGTTTTTAATTTTTGTCATTTTTATTTCTTGTATTTTTGCAGAAATGGACGCCTAAATGGTTGATTTCAAGTGTCAACGTCTAGAAATGCTAATGAGTTGAGGCAATGAGACTAGGACGTTTTCTCAACTTGGGAGGAAGTACTCTCGAAAATAGACGTTCACACCTCACTAGAGTTAAGATGAAGGGCTAGTCAACAACTTCAAGCTCTTCTAAGCTATTGGAGGTTTCTAATAGGTGAGGTATGAATATGATAATCAACTGAGGACATGTGACTAAAGACAAACATTTAAGATGAGACAAATTTCTCACGCAAAGTAACCTCTCATAAATGGGCCTCAAGCTCTTCATACGACATATGTAGAGATACTCAAGTGATTTGGGAAACCATCTATCATTCTCCCATGTTTCCAATTCTAATTCACTTCAACTGAATATGATAATCAATCGAGGACATGTGACTTAAGACAAACATTGGATTTGTATTGCTTAAAGTTTTTAGTAATATAATCTTTAAAAAAAAAAAAATAAGAATAAGCTGTCCCAAATTTGGTTAAATATGAAAATATTTTATTAGTATGGGTCAAAGTCTTATGGGTCGGGTATAGATCGGGTCGGGTATAGGTCGAAAATTTCCATTAGGCATAAATGGGTCATAAATGGTTAATGGGTCAATTTAAGTTGGACCATTAATGACACAACCTGCACTCCAATCCGACCCACCCATTTAACATTCTAATTAAGAGACACTAACTTAAATATAATACTAAGATCTAATTATCCAATCGAGGCCTATTTTCTAAACATTTTCTATGTTTTTAATATTCCAATTTTTTGAAATATTTTAATTATTAAAAATTCTGACATCTAGGTTGTTGAGCCCAATCCGAATATGGTCCAACATGTTTTCACAAATCTAGGCCAAAAATACAATTGGGCTTTCATACAAAGCCCCTTTTAGTTCTAAACCTTCAAAGCCCATTTTCTTTTTATTTTATTTCTTCTCTTCTTTTTTTTTTTTTTTTTTTGGAACCGTTCATTTTATTCCTAAGCCGAGAACCAAGCCACCATTTCTAGATGTTTTTTTGTTGGTAGGTCACCATTCCTAGATGTTTGTTTCTTATCGAACCTACAAACTAAAGCTAAATTATCAACAAAATGGAACTCTCCGAAAGTAACTCAAGTTCGAAATTGAACTGAATTCCACTATTGAAACAATCCTAAACATCCTGAATCCACTACTCCTATTTTTATTATTCTCCTCATATCTATTTTCTATGCTCACTGCCTTCCTCTTAATAGACTGAGAATACAAAACCATAGCCAAATCAACACCAACAATCAAACTTCCCTTCACCAAAATATCAAGACATTACTTCACCATCAATCACCTATTGTCTATCACAAGATTCCATTATCAAAGCATTCGCCTATCAATATCAACCACCAATAGATGTCATCCCCGCTTCTCCATCAAACCCCTCAAATGTGCACTACATCGTCATTCACTTTTACTAAATAGCTCTAGTCATTGAACAACTCCTCTAAGATTATTTTGTTCAAAGCTTACAATCGCAAACTCGTGTGTATCTAAACTCGGGCATATCCTTAACCCTCCCCGTTGCATTTCACAAACACAGCATGTACATGTAACCATGTCAAGCAAAGAATCAATGAAAGGAATTCAATGATAGAAGAAATTTGAATGCACTCTATATTGTTCAAAATGATATCAATCACGTATGGCATGATGGAGTCGTTCCCGCACACAAAAAGTATATAGTGTGATGTGTACAAAGTTCTTCATATTACTTTTGTTTTTTGTTATAAATGATGCATAAGATTTAGATATTCATGCGCAGTGTTACTACTTCGTGGTAAGTTAACAGAGAATAGGAAGAAAATAAGGGGTAAGTATGAGAATGAGAAATTATCAAAAAAGTCTTAATTGTACTTCAATTGTGTAATTCAGTCATTTTTTTGTAGCTAATTTAGGCTTAAATTTTTTGCATTTGTGTTAGTTGTTTCTATTACTAGCTATTCGCATTCATATCAACAAATCAAGGATATAGTTGAACGACACACCTTGATGGACGAACATCCTAAAAATAGGCTCGCCTCCACACCGTTTGTCATGGGCAATCACCAAAGAACCATCCAACGCAGGGGAATAGTAGATTCCAGAAGCCTGAGAGATGGAAAAATATGAAATGCTCAGATTTCGATTTCAACGACGACAACATAAGAATGAAATCGAGTCTGTGTTATTTCCTCGAATTCCTCTTTTTCTTTGGCTATTCCTTTTCATCTTCTTCCCACGTATTCCAGGAATTCCAAAACGGAAAAGCTGTTGGTTATCTTTCGCCCAAAAGAACCATAGAAAAAGAAGGGGTGGGGGAGGGAGTCTCACGACGTTATTCTCATCGTGGGGTCGCCAAAACGGTTAAGAAGAAGACACGATCGAAGCACAAAAGACTAATTATCCGGACGCACGATGCTTCTAAACGACATGAGCATTCGAAAATCAACCTTGAAAACAGATGGAGGCTTTATCCGTAGGGAAGGCAAAATGGGGAATTCCCGGTGCCGTAGATTTTCTTGCGTCGCTTGATTGATGCAGCGACGGCGGTCCACTCTATGTCAGGCAAGAAGGCCATCGCACTGCAAGAAGGCCGTCGCACGAGAAATAGAGATGTACGTGAGTCCGCGTCGTTGCCTAAATTTAAATTTAACGTTTTCCTCATTTAATTAATGCTATGAAAATCTCCATCTATGCCAATATCCGAATTTTTTTCTTATCACTAAAAATCTTAAATTCAAGCATTCTTGACAGAGTGTACTTTGTTAGATTAGGACATTCAACTACCATAGTATCATTTATAACGCTAGAGGTATTTTAGCATCTTCCTTCAAATTTACCACTTATTTCATCTAAGCACTATGAATTTCATTCTCTTTATATTGTAATTTTCAAGTGATATTTTGACTTAGGTGATTAATTCCTTTTGAGGAGGTTGGGATTTGGGCCAAGGTTTGGAATTTTTCAGTCCGAGTAATCGCGTCATTATCGCCACCATTTTGAGGCTTTTCTTTTTATATTTTTTTTGGAGACGAAAGTTACTTACATTTTTTTTTTGGTTCGCTGAAGAATCTGGATCGTCATTCTGCTCCTCTACGACGGCATCGACTCCAGACTAACATGCCGTCCAGCATCGCTATGTCGTACAGATCTACATTTGCTTGTGCCCAATTCAACGGCGTCCAAAATCGCAGACTCGAGTTTGATTTAGTTGATTGTTTCAGCCGGTCGTTGGTCACTATATATTCGTAAATTAGGTCAATAAAAGGATAAAGGTGGCCGACTCTATGTTTATTGTGGCACTTGTTGATTATACACCTTCTGGTGATCTTGTTCCTTAATAGTGACTGCTGTAGAAAGCCTCTCGTATCACCGTCTAGGAAATTTCGTACAAACCTTTCTCAACCCTCCTACTTGTGTTAAAGGATCGTCGCATATGTTCCATGAACGGCGGGCCGAGGGATATTTATTTCTACTCGCTAGCTTCATCAGTTCATCAATCTATGCTTACTTTTTTTTTTTTTTTGGACCATCCACTTATGTGAATATAATTAATTATTGATATCTTTTTTACGAAGAGAAAGCACTTTCGAATCAAGTACAATCCCTATACGGAGTATCTTGATCAGGTCATACACGGGCTAAAATCACACTTAACAAGTGCTTAATAAATTACTTGTAACAAGTTTTCTTGTTGGTTGGTTTTAATAACAAGGTTAGCTTGCAATTAGGTTGTATTTTTTTTTTTTTAACGTACTGACATGCGCACATTTTATTACACCTTAGTAGTTAAATCTTTTTTCCCCACTAATCGTGAATACGAGAGTCCAAGGTAGTTGTATATTGACTGGTTTTATGAATTTTTGCACAGAGCATTTTCTTGCTTTTTGTGCTTGTCTCATATCTTTCATGAAGAAGTAGCACGTGATTCTCATTTAGTCCTCAACCGTTATAGATACAAGCTTAGACTTAAAACTTTGATTACGACTTCTTATGCTTATTCCCCCTTATATACATCTAAGCACAAATTTGATCAAACAAGAATTTCATGGGTTTAATGATTTGGTTGCACTCATCAAATAAAAACTACAAAATTAATTCCACAAAAAATCTTAAATCGATATATTTGTGCCACATTTACCTAAAGCCACTTTTTATGTCACAAAAGTCCTAAATTAGTATACACATGCTGCATTTATAACAAACCGGTGTGCTCGTGCTACATTTATGGCTAAAAATATCAAAGATTTGCCACAATTTGAGGTAAATAGGACACAAAAATATCAAGGGTATTATGTGGCACATCCCGAATGTTCTCTAAAATTTGTTTGGTCTAAGTGTAGTATGTTTGTACCAATTTGGGGTTTTTGGTGTTATTAAGCCAAATTTCAATAAAGCATGAACAAGATCGAATAAGAAATAAAGTGCAGAATAATTGAAAATAAAAATCACATTAAACCCACGCTGCGCTGAGCCTCGTTGGAGAAATGAGCCAAATTTGGATAGTTACCCAATCGTGGCCAATCACTTGATCCTCACCGCAGGGATATAACCATATGTCTTGGAAGTGAGAGCTAGAAAGCACAAGGATGATCTTTTTGTAAAGATTAATACAACAGAAAACCTTAAACCGGTATTTACGATAAATTTATCCAAATATATCAATTTTGAGTTTTTTTATAGTTATTTGAGGTAAATTTATCATATATGTATCAATTTAGAATTTTTTTTTTATAGATATTTCCCTTAATTCAGCAGCTAAATTTCTTTTCAAATTCTCAGGCAATCTCTCCCTAAGAAAAGTGCTGACTTATTAAGGTTTATGGCTTGCCTTTTAACACAAAACAAGATTGATTGAGGATATTTGCAACATTCTCGAGCTTTCCAATATCGTTCCTTCTATGAAAAGATTGTATCATCAAGAAAGAAGAGATGTGAGAGGGTTGGGCATGTAGGATTTAGGCGGATACCCTTGATGCTTCCATCTTGTACAACTTTACTCATAAGAGTCAATTGTGAGTTAGCCATGATTATGAATAGATAGGGGAGAGGGGATCCTGCCGATACCTCTAGTGGTCCTCAATCATCCAAGGTTCACCACATCATTAATTATGCCGAAGACACCATGAAATACAATGTTTAATCAATTTGACCCATTTTTCATGGAACAATCTCAACATATAATCACATAGAAAATCCCATTCAACTCATCATATGCTTTTGCATATCTAATTTTAGAATTCCTTGAAATTTGCGCTTCCTTCTTCTCACCCTTAGTTGATGTATCACTCTTGCACAAGGAATCAAGCCATATTTGGCACTAGCTTATTTGACAAGTGTTGATTCTTGAAAACAAAGACTTCTTTTTGTCACGCCCGATCCCGAGCACGTGCACATCCCACTACTTGGCCGATCACAACTATGTGACATCCCGTGATACGGCGCCACTATTCATTTATTTACGCATGCGAAGCGAACAATCTCCTTACAACATTTAACTCGGGGATAAGTTGCGTAATCAATCACAATACCAAACACTCATTTACAAACACATAGGTTTAAATACGACTGACTATCTACAAAATAGACCAACTTGACAAAAGGAACCATCCTAAAACCAACTAGCAGACACGCTCATCGATACTTCGGTCTCCACCTTTCCGCACTTAGGGCCGGTCCTCCACGACCGCCATCTAGGGACTCCGCAATTTAATCCCACGATCGGATGAGACGATGTCTCACAAGTTCAACCCCTAAACCCCTATTAGAAAGAAAATACGCCTGTGGTGGCCTAGCCACATCACACAAAGAACTTACCTCGCCGCTCCTTCCCGCAGTTAACATAATTAAATCACCCAATCATAGATAGTAATAGAACTCAAACAATTGAAGACCATCACTTTCATATAATCACAATCGCACTTGGCACGCATTCAATTATCATTCACTCACACAAGGGCATAGCCTACTCAGCTCGCTATCTACTAGCATATAGCCAGCATCGCTCCCCATGGAGCGCTGTCGTCAAGACGTCGAGGCAGATTCCCAAGAAGGAGCATGGGCCTGGAGACCCATCACGACTCGCACCACCGTGTGGGCATCCCATATAGTGTGTCCGATTAACAACCCATGACGATTTCTCTTAATTATCACACGCCCAAATCATACCAAATTTCCGGACACTTTGCATTTAACTCAACGCTTCCACTTAATATGTTGATCCCGCCATTTTTCTTCATATTAAAATTATTCCATAAATTACTCACATGTGTGGGGACACGCTAATTTCGAATCAAAAGCCAATATCTCACTTTTTCAAACCCCACTATTTAATATAATCATTAAAATCCAATTTTTGCATCAAACCCGACATTTGGGTTTTTATGAATAAATTCCTTATTTATCCCAATCAATACTCAATTTGCCACAATCAATCATCAAATTCAAATTCTAAATATACAAGAACGATCGTGCATGAAATTCCGAAAGTATAAAGTCCCGACGAAATTTTCGAATTTTAATAAATAATTAAATTTATTCCGAAAATTAATTAAATAATAATATTCATATTTTTCAAATCCACATTCAATTTATAATATCCGACCACTTCAAAATGCGAATACACAGCAGCGACCGGCACAAAAATTCGAGAATTTAGGATCCTCGACAAAATTTTTCTGAATTTAATAAATAATTAAATTTATTCCGAAAATAATTAAATAATAATATTTTAATAATTTCCAATAATGATATATTATTAAATTATTAAATAATTTCGAAATATTTAGATAAATCAAAAGTAAATTCCTTTATGTCACATCAAGGTTTATATTAATGTAAACATTCACTTAACCTTAATTTAATCACACTTTAAGCTAATTAAACACATTAATATAATCCACACTTAAATAAATTAAACTAACCACTTAATCACAATTAACATAAACTAAGCACACCTAAAGCGTAATTAAAACTTCAGCTGAGGCTTAGTGAGTTAAACTCACTGGATTAGCGAGCCAAGCGAACCAAAACGACGAGACGACGCGAGGATCGACTTTCCTTGAAGGCGGGCCGAGCATCCGAGCTCGGGAAGGCGGCCAAAACGGGCCAAACATGGGCTGCCATACCCATTTTCTGGGTTGCTGATCGGGGCCGAGATGGGGCGGATCCGGCGCCGGTTGGGGCAAGCAAGGGCGGCAAGGATCTAGGCGGAGCTCCGGCGGGCTAAGGCGGGCGCACGGCGGCGGAGGGAGCTCCGGCGAAGGCCCGAGCTGCTGGGACGTGGCCTGGGCGCGGACGAGGCGATGGGCAGTCGAGCTGACCGGCAGAGCGGCGCGGGGCGGCGACAACGAGCGGACGGGCGACGCGAGGTGAACGGCGAAGGGGGCGGACGGCCATGGCTGCTCCAGCTACTTCTCTGCCATTTTTCTGATCTTCGCACAACAACAATGGAGGAGAGAACCGACGGAAGAGAAAAGGGGAAAGACGGAGGGCGACGGCCAAGGTGGAGCGGCGACGGTGCGCGGCGGCGACGGCTCCGATGACGGGCGAGTGGAGGGCCGAGCGCGGTCGGGCGGACGCAGCTCCTTCAAGCTTCGCACCCCCTTTCTCCTCCAAAACCCAAGGAAGAAGATGAATATTGAAGTGAGAGGTGCTTTTTGGGACCAATGAGCATTTGACACTTGTCAACACCTCATTTGCTTGGCTTCCATCAGCATGACATCACCTGCATGATGTCATCTTCCACTATCTCCTCTCCTACAACATTATTCAATGGGTGCAATATCATTTCCGTCCAGTCCAAATCCTTGTACATCTAATTTCTTCAAATCTTTCAATTCTCTTCTAATTGAGTCCAATTGAAGTCCATAAAATTAATCAAATGTCACCACACTTCAATTCACATCTTCACTTGTCCAGAACCAACTTAAGTCTCAAAAGCTGTGACCAAAGATGAGCCTACTAATTTATCGAGCCAAATTAGTCATTCTCCGATTATTTTGCCGGAAAACCTCGGCTTGCATGAAAAATCTTCCGAAGATTAATCAATGTTCCTAAAATGATTTGTGACACACCCAAACTTTCACCCCCGAATCCGATCTCAATTTACTAAGCAATTTCACTTTTGGTACGATACTAGCGCTCGCCAACCTACCCGGTAGCCTTTAGAAATTTTCATGCATTTGACCTGTGGTTGATCATCTCAAGCCACAATGTACATCTTTGAAACATTGGCGACTTTCGCAGTCTTAATGTCTGCGTTTCAAATACGAACACATGGACCCAATCGATGTAAAAGCTCCGGTCCAAATGTCGATCTGCTAGAATTGTGCGATCTTGTGGAATCACCCACATCCCGATCACATGCCTCGTCGAGTCAACCTATCTCCGGTCTCTAATCAATTTTTATTTGTGTCAGAATGACCTCTTGTAGATTAGCTCTGGCCGAAAGATCGCTCCTAGTCAAATTCTCGAGTCCGATGCATTAGAAACTCTTAACGGTTTCACCCGATAGACTAGTTTTCACATGAGTGGCCGACTCAAGGAAAAGAACTATATGCGTGCCAACGAAATGCCCGTCTCAATTTATTGAAAATAGATTGGAAATTGGGATGTCACATCTTTTGTTTGCAAGATCTATTTTTAGTTTCGAGGCGCTTATGCCTCATCCTTTGGTTTTAATCTTGCCTCGATCTTACCTT